>NC_058080.1:613216810-613516810 GCF_014858855.1 Bufo gargarizans | reverse complement strand
ATTTTCATAAGTTTAGGCCCAGCACCCAGGCAGAGGAGAGAGGTCCCGTAACAGAGGATCTGGCTTCATGTCAGCAGAGAATCAGTCTTCATGTCATAGCAGAGAATCAGGCTTCACGTCAGCCACCACTGCAACAGTCGATTGGCATATATTTAGGCCCAGCACACAGGCAGAGGAGAGAGGTCCCGTAACAGACAATCTGGCTTCATGTCAGTAGAGAATCAGTCTGCATGTCATAGCAGAGAATCAGGCTTCACGTCACCCACCACTGCAACAGTCCATTTTCATAAGTTTAGGCCCAGCACCCAGGCAGAGGAGAGAGGTCCCGTAACAGAGGATCTGACTTCATGTCAGCAGAGAATTAGTCTGCATGTCATAGCAGAGAATGAGGCTTCACGTCAGCCACCACTGCAACAGTCCATTGGCATATATTTAGGCCCAGCACCCAGGCAGAGGAGAGAGGTCCCGTAACAGACAATCTGGCTACATGTCAGCAGAGAATCAGTCTTCATATCATAGCAGAGAATCAGGCTTCACGTCACCCACCACTGTAAGAGTCCATTTTCATAAATTTAGGCCCAGCACCCAGGCAGAGGAGAGAGGTCCCGTAACAGAGGATCTGGCTTCATGTCAGCAGAGAATCATTCTGCATGTCATAGCAGAGAATCAGGCTTCACGTCACCCAACATTGGAACAGTCCATTGGCATATATTTAGGCCCCGGCACCCAGACAGAGGAGAGGTTCATTCAACTTTGGGTAGCCTCGCAATATAATGGTAAAATGAAAATAAAAATAGGATTGAATGAGGAAGTGCCCTGGAGTCCAATAATATATGGTTAAGGGGAGGTAGTTAATGTCTAATCTGGACAAGGGACGGACAGATCCTGTGGGATCCATGCCTGGTTCATTTTTATGAACGTCAGCTTGTCCACATTGGCTGTAGACAGGCGGCTGCGTTTGTCTGTAATGACGCCCCCTGCCGTGCTGAATACACGTTCAGACAAAACGCTGGCCGCCGGGCAGGCCAGCACCTCCAAGGCATAAAAGGCTAGCTCTGGCCACGTGGACAATTTAGAGACCCAGAAGTTGAATGGGGCCGAACCATCAGTCAGTACGTGGAGGGGTGTGCACATGTACTGTTCCACCATGTTAGTGAAATGTTGCCTCCTGCTAACACGTTGCGTATCAGGTGGTGGTGCAGTTAGCTGTGGCGTGTTGACAAAAGTTTTCCACATCTCTGCCATGCTAACCCTGCCCTCAAAGGAGCTGGCATTGACACAGCTGCCTTGGCGACCTCTTGCTCCTCCTCTGCCTTGGCCTTGGGCTTCCACTTGTTCCCCTGTGACATTTGGGAATGCTCTCAGTAGCGCGTCTACCAACGTGCGCTTGTACTCGCGCATCTTCCTATCACGCTCCAGTGCAGGAAGTAAGGTGGGCACATTGTCTTTGTAGCGTGGATCCAGCAGGGTGGCAACCCAGTAGTCCGCACAGGTTAAAATGTGGGCAACTCTGCTGTCGTTGCGCAGGCACTGCAGCATGTAGTCGCTCATGTGTGCCAGGCTGCCCAGGGGTAAGGACAAGCTGTCCTCTGTGGGAGGCGTATCGTCATCGTCCTGCCTTTCCCCCCAGCCACGCACCAGTGATGGACCCGAGCTGCGTTGGGTGCCACCCCGCTGTGACCATGCTTCATCCTCATCCTCCTCCACCTCCTCCTCATCCTCGTCCTCCTCGTCCTCCAGTAGTGGGCCCTGGCTGGCCACATTTGTACCTGGCCTCTGCTGTTGCCAAAAACCTCCCTCTGAGTCACTTCGAAGAGACTGGCCTGAAAGTGCTAAAAATGACCCCTCTTCCTCCTCCTCCTCCTCCTCCTCCTCCTGGGCCACCTCCTCTTCCATCATCGCCCTAAGTGTTTTCTCAAGGAGACATAGAAGTGGTATTGTAACGCTGATAACGGCGTCATCGCCACTGCGCCACTGGCCATGTTGGTGGAGTACTCGAAACAGCGCAACAGGGCACACAGGTCTCGCATGGAGGCCCAGTCATTGGTGGTGAAGTGGTGCTGTTCTGTAGTGCGACTGACCCGTGCGTGCTGCAGCTGAAACTCCACTATGGCCTGCTGCTGCTCGCACAGTCTGTCCAGCATGTGCAAGGTGGAGTTCCACCTGGTGGGCACGTCGCATATGAGGCGGTGAGCGGGAAGGCCGAAGTTACGCTGTAGCGCAGACAGGTGAGCAGCAGCAGGATGTGAACGCCGGAAGCGCGAACAGACGGCCCGCACTTTATGCAGCAGCTCTGACATGTCGGGGTAGTTGTGTATGAACTTCTGCACCACCAAATTCAGCACATGCGCCAAGCAAGGGATGTGCGTCAAATTGGCTAGTCCCAGAGCTGCAACGAGATTTCGCCCATTATCACACACCACCAGGCCGGGCTTGAGGCTCACCGGCAGCAACCACTCGTCGGTCTGTTGTTCTATACCCTGCCACAACTCCTGTGCGGTGTGGGGCCTGTCCCCCAAACATATGAGTTTCAGAATGGCCTGCTGACGTTTACCCCGGGCTGTGCTGAAGTTGGTGGTGAAGGTGTGTGGCTGACTGGATGAGCAGGTGGAAGAAGAGGAGGAGGAAGCCGAGAAGGAGGAGGTGGCAACAGGAGGCAAAGAATGTTGCCCTGCGATCCTTGGCGGCGGAAGGACGTGCGCCAAACAGCTCTCCGCCTGGGGCCCAGCTGCCACTACATTTACCCAGTGTGCAGTTAGGGAGATATAGCGTCCCTGGCCGTGCTTACTGGTCCACGTATCTGTGGTTAGGTGGACCTTGCTACAGATGGCGTTGCGCAGTGCACACTTGATTTTATCGGATACTTGGTTGTGCAGGGAAGGCACGGCTCTCTTGGAGAAGTAGTGGCGGCTGGGAACAACATACTGTGGGACAGCAAGCGACATGAGCTGTTTGAAGCTGTCTGTGTCCACCAGCCTAAATGACAGCATTTCATAGGCCAGTAGTTTAGAAATGCTGGCATTCAGGGCCAGGGATCGAGGGTGGCTAGGTGGGAATTTACGCTTTCTCTCAAATGTTTGTGAGATGGAGAGCTGAACGCTGCCGTGTGACATGGTTGAGACGCTTGGTGACGGAGGTGGTGGTGGTGGTGTTGGTGGTACATCCCCTGTTTGCTGGGCGGCAGGTGCCAACGTTCCTCCAGAGGCGGAGGAAGAGGCCGAGGCGGCAGCAGCAGAAGAGGCCGAGGCGGCAGCAGCAGAAGAGGTAGCAGGGGGAGCCTGAGTGACTTCCTTGGTTTTAAGGTGTTTACTCCACTGCAGTTCATGCTTTGCATGCAGGTACCTGGTCATGCAGGTTGTGCTCAGGTTCAGAACGTTAATGCCTCGCTTCAGGCTCTGATGGCACAGCGTGCAAACCACTCGGGTCTTGTCGTCAGCACATTGTTTGAAGAAGTGCCATGCCAGGGAACTCCTTGAAGCTGCCTTTGGGGTGCTCGGTCCCAGATGGCGGCGGTCAGTAGCAGGCGGAGTCTCTTGGCGGCGGGTGTTCTGCTTTTGCCCACTGCTCCCTCTTTTGCTACGCTGTTGGCTCGGTCTCACCACTGCCTCTTCCTCCGAACTGTGAAAGTCAGTGGCACGACCTTCATTCCATGTGGGGTCTAGGACCTCATCGTCCCCTGCATCGTCTTCCACCCAGTCTTGATCCCTGACCTCCTGTTCAGTCTGCACACTGCAGAAAGACGCAGCAGTTGGCACCTGTGTTTCGTCATCATCAGAGACATGCTGAGGTGGTATTCCCATGTCCTCATCATCAGGAAACATAAGTGGTTGTGCGTCAGTGCATTCTATGTCTTTCACCGCTGGGGAAGGGCTAGGTGGATGCCCTTGGGAAACCCTGCCAGCGGAGTCTTCAAACAGCATAAGAGACTGCTGCATAACTTGAGGCTGAGACAGTTTCCCTGGTATGCATGGGGGTGATGTGACAGACTGATGGGGTTGGTTTTCAGGCGCCATCTGTGCGCTTTCTGCAGAAGACTGGGTGGGAGATAATGTGAACGTGCTGGATCCACTGTCGGCCACCCAATTGACTAACTGAGCAGGTACTGCTCAGGCCTTACCATCCTTAGAACGGCATTGGGCCCCACCATATATCGCTGTAAATTCTGGCGGCTACTGGGACCTGAGGTAGTTGGTACACTAGGACGTGTGGATGTGGCAGAACGGCCACGTCCTCTCCCAGCACCAGAGGGTCCACTAACATCACCACGACCATGTCCACGTCCGCGTCCCTTACTAGATGTTTTCCTCATTGTTATGGTTCACCACAACAACAAAAATATTATTTGGCCCAATGTATTGTATTCAAATTCAGCGGGATATAAATTTGAGGCCTAGTATTTAGGCGCTGGGTGACCGGTATGGATTTACTAACAGAATTGGACTTGGAAATGCACAGTAGCGTGTGTGTGAAGTTATTCTGAATGACCCTATGTGCACCTTGAATATTATATACCCTTTTAGGGATAGATTTCAAATAGCTCTGATATAGCAGGAACCACTAAATTATGAAATTGCTAAATTGGGAATTGTATTTCAACCCAGAACAAAAAATGTGCTTTGACAGACACTAAATAACTTTCCCAGCCACAACAGGACAGCGGTAACGAGAGATTTAGCGGGATATAAATTTGAGGCCTAGTATTTAGGCGCTGGGTGACCGGTATAGATTTACTAACAGAATTGGACTTGGAAATGCACAGTAGCGTGTGTGTGAAGTTATTCTGAATGACCCTATGTGCACCTTGAATATTATATACCCTTTTAGGAATATATTTCAAATAGCTCTGATATAGCAGAAACCACTAAATTATGAAATTGCTAAATTGGGAATTGTATTTCAACCCAGAACAAAAAATGTGCTTTGACAGACACTAAATAACTTTCCCAGCCACAACAGGACAGCGGTAACGAGAGATTTAGCGGGATATAAATTTGAGGCCTAGTATTTAGGCGCTGGGTGACCGGTATGGATTTACTAACAGAATTGGACTTGGAAATGCACAGTAGCGTGTGTGTGAAGTTATTCTGAATGACCCTATGTGCACCTTGAATATTATATACCCTTTTAGGGATAGATTTCAAATAGCTCTGATATAGCAGAAACCACTAAATTATGAAATTGCTAAATTGGGAATTGTATTTCAACCCAGAACAAAAAATGTGCTTTGACAGACACTAAATAACTTGCCCAGCCACAACAGTACAGCGGTAACGACAGATTTAGCGGGATATAAATTTGAGGCCTAGTATTTAGGCGCTGGGTGACCGGTATGGATTTAGTGACAGAATTAGACTGGGATATGGCCAAAAAATAACCACACTATTGCTGGTTAATTGCACTTGGTGACGGGCGCAGCTTGCCCCTGATGTAGTATATGGCCAAAAAATGAACAGACTATTGCTGGTTAAATGCACTTGGTGTCACAGCTTGACCAACCACACTACTGAGGGTTAAATGCACTTGGTGACGGGCGCAGCTTGCCCCTGATGTAGTATATGGCCAAAAAATGAACAGACTATTGCTGGTTAAATGCACTTGGTGTGACAGCTTGATCAACCACACTACTGAGGGTTAAATGCACTTGGTGACGGGCGCAGCTTGCCCCTGATGTAGTATATGGCCAAAAAATGAACAGAATATTGCTGGTTAAATGCACTTGGTGACGGGCGCAGCTTGCCCCTGATTTAGTATATGGCCAAAAAATGAACAGACTATTGCTGGTTAAATGCACTTGGTGTGATAGCTTGACCAACCACACTACTGAGGGTTAAATGCACTTGGTGACGGGCGCAGCTTGCCCCTGATGTAGTATATGGCCAAAAAATGAACAGACTATTGCTGGTTAAATGCACTTGGTGACGGGCGCAGCTTGCCCCTGATTTAGTATATGGCCAAAAAATGAACAGACTATTGCTGGTTAAATGCACTTGGTGTGATAGCTTGACCAACCACACTACTGAGGGTTAAATGCACTTGGTGACGGGCGCAGCTTGCCCCTGATGTAGTATATGGCCAAAAAATGAACAGACTATTGCTGGTTAAATGCACTTGGTGTCACAGCTTGACCAACCACACTACTGAGGGTTAAATGCACTTGGTGACGGGCGCAGCTTGCCCCTGATGTAGTATATGGCCAAAAAATAAACAGACTATTGCTGGTTAAATGCACTTGGTGTGACAGCTTCAACCTGATGTAGGCTTTAGCCAAAAAACAACCACACCATTGAGGGTTAAATGCACTTGGTGACAGGCGCAGCTTGCCCCTGATGTAGTATATTGCCAAAAAATAAACAGACTATTGCTGGTTAAATGCACTTGGTGTGACAGCTTCACCCTGATGTAGGCTTTAGCCAAAAAACAACCACACCATTGAGGGTTAAATGCACTTGGTCGCAGCTTGTGCTGGCGCACCACAAGACACAAAATGGCCGCCGATCACCCCAGAAAAAAGTGACTGACAAACGGTCTGGGCAGCCTAAAAACAGTGAGCAATTGAGTATCAGCAGCTCAATGATCCACAGCTGCAGATCGATCAATAATCAAGTCCTTTGGAGGAGTTAATCTGCCTAATCTCGCCCTACTGTCGCAGCCGCAACCTCTCCCTACGCTAATCAGAGCAGAGTGACGGGCGGCGCTATGTGACTCCAGCTTAAATAGAGGCTGGGTCACATGGTGCTCTGGCCAATCACAGCCATGCCAATAGTAGGCATGGCTGTGATGGCCTCTTGGGGCAAGTAGTATGACACTTGTTGATTGGCTGCTTTGCAGCCTTTCAAAAAGCGCCAAGAAAGCGTCACAAAAGCGCCAAGAAAGCGACGAACACCGAACCCGAACTTTTACGAAAATGTCCGGGTTCGGGTCCGTGTCACGGACACCCCAAAATTCGGTACGAACCCGAACTATACAGTTCGAGTTCGCTCATCCCTAGTGATGAGTTCTCACAAAAAGGAGACCAGTTTTCTTAGATTCCCAGTACTTCTTTACTGAAGGTCATCAATGCACCCAAAAGTCATTTACAGCAAGGCAGCTTCTACAATGGCTCAGGTTAGTTCCCAAAAGTTGCATAAGGGGTTGTTTTCCTCTCTAGTAATCAATCTTCCTCTCTTGTTTCTCCAGGCTAGAGGGATTCTTTCAGTTCACAATAGCTGAGGTATCCTCTTTAGGAATACTATCTCCTAACAGGTGGCCTTTCTATCTTTAGGTAGCTTGGAATCTCTCCACCAAATGCAGAGGAGGCTAAAGCCTGATAAATGACAATTACCTTCCTTTGCAAATATTCTCAATTTTCCCTCTCTGAGTTGCCTAGATCTTCTATAATCTTTCCCTTCTATGGACTGGTACATGGAACTAATTCTGGAGAACAAATAACTGTCCACAATGGCTTCTACCTCAGATACATCACTACAGTGCACTCTACTCTTCCTCTTAGGGCTCATTCACCATCCGTGGGGCAGGCGCAGGAGGATCGCAGACCCATTCACTTGAATGGGTCCGTGATCCTTCCATTCCACAAAAAGATAGAGCAAGTTCTATCTTTTTGCGGTGCGGAACCACGGAACCCAAGAAAGCACTCCGTAGTGTTCCATTCCGCACCATTCCGCATATCCAGATTTGTGGACCCATTGAAATGAATGGGTCCGCATCTGTGATGCGGAATGGCTACGGAATGGTGCCATGTATTGTGGATCCGTAAATGCCGTTCGCAAAAAGGCAACAGGCATCACACGTTCGTGTGAATGAGCCCTTAGAGAGAGCGAAGGTTGAAGACAGCCCTGGGATGTATGTTTACAACCTCACCCTCCCTATGCAACTTTGTGGGAACTGAGGCACAAACACATTTTCATAAAACACAATTACAGTATCTAGCAGTGGGTTTGAGGACACTGCAAAAGGCATACAAAATGCTATTAAAACATCAAATGGTTAAACACAGTACATGGGCAAAAACACCTAAAAATGGCTGAGGAAATCAGACAACACCCTAACTAGGGCCTTTATGGCAGCTCCATTTTTTTAAAGGTCTGTGCAGAAAATCATCCGTTCTTTGAAAACACATTCCCCCTCCGCCCAAGCTGCAACTCACCACCCTGCCTCACAGCTTCGGAAGCTTTAGGCCTCTTTCACACGGGCATTGCGGGAAAAGGTGCGGGTGCGTTGCGGGAACATGCACGATTTTTCCGTGCGAGTGCAAAACATTGCAATGTGTTTTGCACGCGCATGAAAAAAATCGGCATGTTTGGTACCCAAACCCGAACTTCTTCACAGAAGTTCGGGCTTGGGATCGGTGTTCTGTAGATTGTATTATTTCCCCTTATAACATGGTTATAAGGGAAATTAATAGCATTCTGAATACAGAATAGTATAGTACAATAGCGCTGGAGGGGTTAAATTTTTTTTTTTAAATTAAACTCACCTTAACCACCTCAGCTCCCCTAGCTTAAACACCCTTAATAACCAGACCACTTTTTACAATTCTGCACTATACTACTTTCACCGTTTATTGCTCAGTCATGCAACTTACCACCCAAATGAATTTTACCTCCTTTTCTTCTCACTAATAGAGCTTTCATTTGGTGGTATTTCATTGCTGCTGACATTTTTACTTTTTTTGCTATTAATCGAAATTTAACAAAATTTTTGCAAAAAAATGATATTTTTCACTTTCAGTTGTAAATTTTTTTTTTTTAAAACTACATCCATATATAAATTTTTCACTAAATTCATTGTTCTACATGTCTTTGATAAAAAAAAATGGTTTGGGTAAAAGTTATAGCGTTTACAAACTATGGTACAAAAATGTGAATTTCCGCTTTTTGAAGCAGCTCTGACTTTCTGAGCACCTGTCATGTTTCCTGAGGTTCTACAATGCCCAGAGAGTAGAAAAACCCCACAAATGACCCCATTTCAGAAAGTAGACACCCTTAGGTATTCGCTGATGGGCATAGTGAGTTCATAGAACTTTTTATTTTTTGTCACAAGGTAGCGGAAAATAATGATTGTTTATTTATTTATTTTTTTCCTTACAAAGTCTCATATTCCACTAACTTGTGACAAAAAATAAAAACTTCCATGAACTCACTATGCCCATCACGAAATACCTTGGGGTGTCTTCTTTCCAAAATGGGGTTACTTGTGGGGTAGTTATACTGGCGCCCAAGTGCATGCAAAGTACTGTAGTTTGAAATCAAAATCTGTAAAAAATGGCCTGTGAAATCCAAAAGGTGCTCTTTGGAATGTGGGCCCCTTTGCCCACCTAGGCTGCAAAAAAGTGTCACACATGTTGTATCGCCGTACTCAGGAGAAGTTGGGGAATGTGTTTTAGGGTGTATTTTACATATACCCATGCTGGGTGAGAAAAAAATCTTGGTCAACTTTGCCAACTTGTCTTTTGCCAAGATATTTATCTCACCCAGCATGGGTATATGTAAAATGACACCCCAAAACACATTCCCCAACTTCTCCTGAGTACGGCGATACCACATGTGTGACACTTTTTTGCAGCCTAGGTGGGCAAAGGGGCCCACATTCCAAAGAGCACCTTTTGTATTTCACAGGCCATTTTTTACAGATTTTCATTTCAAACTACTTTGCACGCATTTGGGCCCTTAAAATGCCAGGGCAGTATAACTACCCCACAAGTGACCCCATTTTCGAAAGAAGACACGCCAAGGTATTTCGTGATGGGCATAGTGAGTTCATGGAATTTTTTTATTTTTTGTCACAAGTTAGTGGAATATGAGACTTTGTAAGAAAAAAAAAAAAAATCATCATTTTCCGCTAACTTGTGACAAAAAATATAAAATTGTAGGAACTCACCATGCCCCTCACAGAATACCTTGGGGTGTCTTCTTTCCAAAATGGGGTCACTTGTGGGGTAGTTATACTGCCCTGGCATTTTAGGGGCCCAAATGCGTGCAAAGTAGTTTGAAATCAAAATCTGTAAATAAAAATCTGTGTGAAATCCGAAAGGTGCTCTTTGGAATGTGGGCCCATTTGCCCACCTAGGCTGCAAAAAAGTGTCACACATCTGGTCGCTCGTGTAGACGGCTCACTACACTGGTGGATGGGGCCACGGAACCTCCTGGATACAGGAGGACCTCGATGATCTCTTCCTGAAATTTGAGGAAGGATCCTGTTCTCCGAGCCTTTACTGTAGAGAACAAAGCTATTATACAGGTCCTTCTAAAAAAATTAGCATATTGTGATAAAGTTCATTATTTTCTGTAATGTACTGATAAACGTTAGACTTTCATATATTTTAGATTCATTACACACCAGCTGAAGTAGTTCAAGCCTTTTATTGTTTTAATATTGATGATTTTGGCATACAGCTCATAAAAACCCAAATTTCCTATCTAAAAAAATTAGCATATTTCATCCGACCAATAAAAGAAAAGTGTTTTTAATACAAAAAAGTCAACCTTCAAATAATTATGTTCAGTTATGCACTCAATACTTGGTCGGGAATCCTTTTGCAGAAATGACTGCTTCAATGCGGCATGGCATGGAGGCAATCAGCCTGTGGCACTGCTGAGGTGTTATGGAGGCCCAGGATGCTTCGATAGCGGCCTTAAGCTCATCCAGAGTGTTGGGTCTTACGTCTCTCAACTTTCTCTTCCCAATAACCCACAGATTCTCTATGGGGTTCAGGTCAGGAGAGTTGGCAGGCCAATTGAGCACAGTAATACCATGGTCAGTAAACCATTTACCAGTGGTTTTGGCACTGTGAGCAGGTGCCAGGTCGTGCTGAAAAAGGAAATCTTCATCTCCATAAAGCTTTTCAGCAGATGGAAGCATGAAGTGCTCCAAAATCTCCTGATAGCTAGCTGCATTGACCCTGCCCTTGATAAAACACAGTGGACCAACACCAGCAGCTGACATGGCATCCCAGACCATCACTGACTGTGGGTACTTGACACTGGACTTCAGGCATTTTGGCATTTCCCTCTCCCCAGTCTTCCTCCAGACTCTGGCACCTTGATTTCCGAATGACATGCAAAATTAGCTTTCATCCGAAAAAAGTACTTTGGACCACTGAGCAACAGTCCAGTGCTGCTTCTCTGTAGCCCAGGTCAGGCGCTTCTGCCGCTGTTTCTGGTTCAAAAGTGGCTTGACCTGGGGACTGCGGCACCTGTAGCCCATTTCCTGCACACGCCTGTACACTGTGGCTCTGGATGTTTCTACTCCAGACTCAGTCCACTGCTTCCGCAGGTCCCCCAAGGTCTGGAATCGGTCTATCTCCACAATCTTCCTCAGGGTCCGGTCACCTCTTCTTGTTGTGCAGCGTTTTCTGCCACACTTTTTCCTTCCCACAGACTTCCCACTGAGGTGCCTTGATACAGCACTCTGGGAACAGCCTATTTGTTCAGAAATTTCTTTCTGTGTCTTACCCTCTTGCTTGAGGGTGTCAATGATGGCCTTCTGGACAGCAGTCAGGTCGGCAGTCTTACCCATGATTGCGGTTTTGAGTAATGAACCAGGCTGGGAGTTTTTAAAAGCCTCAGGAATCTTTTGCAGGTGTTTAGAGTTAATTAGTTGATTCAGATGATTAGGTTAATAGCTCGTTTAGAGAACCTTTTCATGATATGCTAATTTTTTGAGATAGGAATTTTGGGTTTTCATGAGCTGTATGCCAAAATCATCAATATTAAAACAATAAAAGGCTTGAACTACTTCAGTTGGTGTGTAATGAATCTAAAATATATGAAAGTCTAATGTTTATCAGTACATTACAGAAAATAATGAACTTTATCACAATATGCTAATTTTTTTAGAAGGACCTGTATACAGCCAATTGAATTATATATACAGACACCTTCTTATACCAGCGACTGGTCCTGCGGGAAAGGAGATAAGGAGCCAACATCTGGTCATTGAAGTCCACCCCTCCCATGAGTGAATTATAGTCGTGGACATAGAGGGACTTTTCAATGACACGGGTTGTTCGTTCAATTTGGATTGTCGTGTCTGTGGGAATGGAGGAGAGCATGTCTCTCCATTTCACCGCAAGCAGTCCTTGGTTACACAAGGCAGCCCTCTCCCCCCTTGCAAGACGGGTGGTAACGAGCTGTTGGGGGAAGCCCCGGCGACTAGGTCGCGCGGTGCCATAACAGCCAATCTGTTCTAGGAACAAATGCCTGAAGAGGGCCACACTTGTGTAGAAATTGTCCACATAAAGATGGTACCCCTTGCCAAATAAGGGTGACACACCAAGTCCCAGACTGTCTTCCCACTGCTCCCCAGGTAGTCAGGGCAACCGACCGGCTCCAGGGTCTGATCTTTACCCTCATAGATCCGAAATTTGTGGGTGTAGTCTGTGGCCCTTTCACAGAGTTTATACAATTTGACCCCATACAGGGTGCGCTTGCTTGGGATGTATTGTTTGAAGCCAAGGCACCTGGTAAAATGTATAAGGGACTCGTCTACGCAATTGTTTTGCTCAGGGGTATACAAATCTGCAAATTTCTGGTTAAAGTGGTCTATGAGGGGCCGAATTTTGTGGAGCCGGTCAAAAGCTGGGTGGCCTCTGGGACAAGAGGTGCTGTTGTCACTAAAGTGCAGGAAACGCAGGATGGTCTCAAATCGTGTCCTGGACATAGCAGCAGAGAACATGGGCACGTGATGAATTGGGTTCGTGGACCAATATGATTGCAATTCATGCTTTTTGGTTAGACCCATGTTGAGGAGAAGGCCCAGAAAATGTTTTAATTCGGAAACTTGGACGGGTTTCCACCAGAAAGACTGGGCATAAAAGCTTCCCGGGTTGGCGGCTATAAATTCAGTGGCATATCGATTTGTTTCTGCCACAACTAAGTCCAAGAGCTCCGCAGTCAAGAACAGCTCAAAAAATCCCAGGGCCGAACCGATCTGAGCTGTCTCAACCCGAACTCCAGACTGGGCGGTGAAAGGGGGAACTAATGGTGCGGCTGAAGTTGGGGACTGCCAATCAGGGTTTGCCAGCACCTCAGGGACTCTAGGGGGTCTACGGGCCTGTCTGTGCGGTGGCTGCGACGGGGTAACTATTGCACGTGTCACCGTACCAGCTTCAACTGCCCTTCTTGTGCTCGCCACTTCACCATGTTGTACGGCAGTGCTGGTACTAGGTCCAGGATGGGCTGCGCTGCTGGTGTATGCCTCACCACGTAATCCGACAGCGCCAGCCCCACTCTGCTGCTCTTGAAGCGGATCCTGCGCAACCTGTGGTCTAGCAACACGGGGCCGGGTACGCCTGGTGCTATCAGGGACCTCAACCTCCTCGTCCGAACTTTGGGTCAGAGAGCCACTGCTTTCTACAGGTTCATATTCTGACCCGCTAGATTCATCAGATGAGGGTTCCCATTCCTCATCCGACTGGGTCAGAAGCCTGTAGGCCTCTTCAGAAGAATACCCCTTGTTTGCCATTTGGACTACTAAATTTAGGGGGCATTCCCTGAGACTACCCAAGAAAAAAAGCAAGCCTGTCTTACAAATGGGAGGCTAGCGAAGTACCGGAGGCTGCTGCGATTGATAAAAAATATCAAAACTGATTTTTTTATCGCCATAGCACTTGTAAAATGATTGTGCAGTGATCAAAAAAATAATATTTTTTTGTCACTGCGGTGGGGCGGGTGTGGGTGAACGCACGTGTGGGCAACCGATCAGGCTTGATCGGGCAAACACTGCGTTTTGGGTGGAGGGTGAGCTAAGGTGACACTAATACTATTATAGATCTGACTGTGGTCAGTTTTAATCACTTACAGATACTATAAAAGTACAAATGCTGATTAGCAATACGCTAATCAGCGAATCAGTGACTGCGGTGCGGTGGGCTGGGTGCTAAACGAGAAGCAGAGAAGCCATTTAACACCTTATATTTATAAATATAAAGTGTTAACTGGCTTCTGATTTGATTTTTTGAAAATCGCCAGCCTGCCAGCCACGATCATTGGCTGGAAGGCTGGTGACGAAATACTCCTGTAACTTTTGCCGGCCCGCGATGCGCATGCGCAAGCCGGCGTGTCCAGGAGGAATTACAGGGCCGCCGCCAGGACGCAATCCTGCATACGGCGGTCCTGAGGTGGTTAATCCACTTGACCGCGCAGCCCGGCTTCTCTTCTGTCTTCCTTTTTGCTGTGTGCAGGAAAAGGACCTGTGGTGACGTCACTCCGGTCATCACATAGGCCATCACATGATCCATCACCATGGTAAAAGATCATGTGACGGACCATGTGATGACCGGAGTGACGTCACCACAGGTCCTTTTCCTGCACACAGCAAAAAAGAAGACAGAAGAGAAGCCGGGCTGCGCGAGCAAGTGGATTAAGGTAAGTTTAATTATTTTTAAATTTTTTTAACCCCTCCAGCGCTATTGTACTATGCATTCTGTATTCAGAATGCTATTATTTTCCCTTATAACCATGTTATAAGGGAAAATAATAATGATTGGGTCTCCATCCCGATCGTCTCCTAGCAACCATGCGTGAAAATCGCACCGCATCCGCACTTGCTTGCAGATGCTTGCGATTTTCACGCAACCCCATTCATTTCTATGGGGCCTGCGTTACGTGAAAAACGCACAAAGAGGAGCATGCTGCGATTTTCACGCAACGCACAAGTGATGCGTGAAAATCACCGCTCGTGTGCACAGCCCCATAGAAATGAATGGGTCAGGATTCAGTCCTGGTGCAATGCGTTCAACTCACGCATCGCATCCGCGCGGAATACTCGCCCGTGTGAAAGGGGCCTTACTCTTTAGGATTCAGGAACAGTTGTAAAACCAGTTGGAAACCCTTGTCATTGTGATCCTGTCTGTGATGATAATGAGATGACTGTTAAAAAGCGATCTGCACAGAACAGGATTTGTCAGCTTATTATAACTGATAGATTTCAAGATTTTTAAATGTAGATCATATGGAAATAAATTGTTTTAAAATGCTTAACAAAAAACTTGATTCAAACAATAGTTAATTCTGTAGCACGTGATAACCTGTAAAGCACATTTGAAATCTGCAGCATGGCAATTTATGCTGCACATTTCCACAATAATTTTTACCTTTTACAATGCATAGGGTGAAATTCACATTAAATCTGTGGCAAAATCCATGACAAAGCCTCATGTAGCTCTTCAAGATTTTGCCACAGATGTTGATTTTTGAGCTGCAATTTACATCAAGCTGGGTTTACACATTATGGGGATCATTTATTAAGACTGGAGTTTTAGACGCCAGTCTTAATAACCACTGTGCTGGCGGTGGATCCGCCATAGTTATGCGCCATCCTCTATAGAACTTCAGCTCATCCAATGACGGTCCAAATCTACAAAGCTTCCTTGCTGGCATAGATTTAGAACATTTTCTATGCCTAAAACAGGCGTAGAAAATAATAAATGAGACAGGTTTGGTGGCCTGTCCCCTTCCCCACCCACGCCACGCCATCCTTTTTTAGACCTGGCATGACCAGGGAAAACAGATATACGCCATAAAACTGGCATATATCACTTAGTAAGTAACCCCGTATGTCTTTATAGATGTCTAAAAGTAGAGGTTATAACATTTAATTTCATCATGGTGTTTTTATTTCCATGACATGGCCGCAATGTGTGCGCAACGTGTAAACCCATGCTTATTGTTTGAATCTGAAAAACTCTACTTCATGGTCTGCCTTAATTTACTTTAAATGAGCTTCAGATGAGACCAATTTATAAATCTATTAAAGTGTAACTATTTCACATTGTGGCGGGCATACTGAATTCCTCTGGATAATATTAATAATAAATTAAATTATTTTGTATGGATGAAATGTCATGCATCATGTCAAGTCTGGTGAGTCATAGCACATCAAATACTAATATCACATGGCCTACTTTTGTATTAATCCGTCGCTAGCTTATGCAAATGAATAGTATGTCAGACTTTACTAATGCGTGAAGAATTGAAATTAAGTATACTGGATTAAAAAGATTCATTTTAGCGCAGGTTTACCGTATAGTGAACTTGGCTAATAAAACCCTGGAAATTAATACAATCTTACCATTAATATTGTAAGAAATATAGTCAGGACTCTGTACCATTTTCTGCCTGGCTGTTACTGCTAGTGATGAGCGGCAGGGGTCATATTAGAACTTGTGATATTTTGTGAATATTTTGCAGAAAATTTGTCATATAATCGCGAATTCGTATATTCGTTTTATTCTAGTTGGCAAGGTAATGATCGCGTAATATGCAGGTTAAAAACGAATATATAGCACTATAGAATATAGTGCTATATATTTGTTTTTAGAATATTTGTCATTTTTTCCATCTGAACACATGATTTCTCCCTGCTTCTTGCTTCTGGGCCAATGAATCATTGGCCCACAATAAACTTAAAGGGAACCTTTCACCTGGAATTTAGCAATAGAGCTGAGGACATGGGCTGCTAGATCGCCGCTAGCACGTCCCGAATGTCCAGTCCCCCGACGTCACAAAGCTAGAGCACTGTAATCTTGCAATGCGTGAGCTAGCGCATGTGCAGTGTCGGCATAGTGTTCCTTCCCTGTGCTGGCATAAGCTTGCGCATCGCGAGATTATGGCGCTCTAGCTTTGTGACGTCGGAAAGCAAGGAGGAGATTCGGAGGATGCTGGGCGGTGCTGGGCTCCGTCACGCTGGACTCATCTCAGGGACAGGACTAATCTCAGGTTGATGCTCCATGTGAGTCTGCCCCGGAATGTACCCTGCAATAAAAATGTGAACACGGATGGTGAGTGCGGCTGATCTATTTACCTCGCATTTTATTATAATTCTGTTCAAGCCCTGCACCCCGCTTTCTGGACGGTCGGAGGAGGCCAGGATTGGGTTCCTTATTATTTCAGGTGGGAGTACAGTGCCCTCAGTACCTCTTGTTACATCTAATCTCAGGTTAATTTGCATATCTATAAAATCTTTTTTTTTTTTTTACAATAAAAACACAGAGAGCTTTGGGGACTGGACATTGCGGATGTGCTAGCGGCGATCTAGCAGCCCATGTCCTCAGCTCTATACCCAAATTCCAGGTCACAGGTTTCCTTTAAGAAGGGGGGATTCATGACTTCAGATGGAAAAAATGCTGAATATTCTAAAAAAAAACTAATATATAGTATTATATTCAATATTGTGCTATATATTAGTTTTTTAGAATATTCGTCATTTTTTTCCATCTGAAGTGAACACATGATTCCTCCCTGTTTCTTGCTTGTGGGCCAATGACATCATATATTCTAAATAGTCGCAAATTCTCGAAGTGCAGATATTCGCAATTAAAATTCGCTATTCGAATATTCACGCTCAACACTAGTTACTGCTTAATTCTATTGGACAATTTTTAACCATCTTCAGAATAATCTGATTATCTTGTATATATTTTAATTTTCTGTTAAACCCTGAAAATGATCCGAACCATAACAAGCATGACTCCTTCCAGTAATTACATGTAATGTAAAAATGCTTTTCTGCTTAATAATTAGTGATAATACATGGCGACTTCAAGTAATATCTAGTCTGGAAGCAGCAAACCTAATTAGGTAAGGTTTCTGTAGAATGCAGTACATTCGACTCCACAAAGTACTGTCAATAATTTCATCAGTGAATGTGATTCTGAAGTTAGTACAAAGGAGCATGGTCGAGCAAACACAAAGCATGATGATCTTTGAATATGGTTTCTAAGGGTTTTGTAGTAGAACAGCACCAAGGGTTGCTACTGAACACAAATCATAAGCTAGTGCTAGAAAAGGAATTCTAATTAAAAAAAGGGCAAACTACAAACAGCCGAGTAGTACCTTCCCAACTCTTAATGTTATTGTTCTGCTTCTAACTTATCTCAAATTCAGATTTTTTTTGCCATCAAGGTCTCAAATGCTGTTTTCAGTATGTTTATTTGTCAGTACATAAAATGGTGTGTGAATTCCCGTGTACTCTTATCTTTTTTAAATCAATTTTTAGAGCTCTTCCATGCGTAATGAAATTATACCCATACATTTATACATACCAATGCTATCAACGACTGATAACACATCCTCCCTGTACTGATAGCTGTTCATAGGAGGTGAAAAAAAGCAAGGATATAAATGTATAAATTACAGGCTTTAAAGAAACTTTTCCCACACAACTATAATCTGATCTGCTTCTCCTGCTCTGTTACATGGTGCTTTCCAATTGCATTGTAACTTGTGATGATAGGTTCCCTTTAAAGGATAACTGTTTTATATATATATATATATATATATATATAAAAAAGGTGAAATAACGAGGCAGCACTTCCAGCTTTAGATGTACGGGTGAAGACCCCAAACTTTAATCCAAGTTTGGGGTCTTCACCCGTACATCTAAAGCTGGAAGTGCTGCCTCGTTATTTCACCTTTTGTATATCGTGGAGGAGTGGCCTACCTCTGTGGGGATTTGCACCCAGTCCACTAACTCTGACTGTGCTGCTGCACTATTTGTGTTATATATATATATATATATATTATAATTTTTTATTTTTATTTTATTTGCTAGTTTATTAGAGCTAGGCATGTATACCTGAGTTAGTCTGTCAATGATTGCCAAAAGATCTGTAATTACCTTATAATAACAGCTTTCATTAATGTCTCCTGTCCCTTTCCACTGCTCCCTTAAAAGACCGTTGCTATGGCTCTTCTGTCTCCGGCTAGGAAGACTTTCACACTGAATGCTGCATTAGGCTTCATTAGGCTGCATTAGGCTTCAGAGTGAGGAGGCATATCTCTCAGTAATCCAATCTGATTGGCTGGCAGGAAGCTGCTGGCTACAGCAAGTTTGTATGTGACCTGGGGGAATGCAGTTTTGGCCTCAGATAACTGGCAGAGGAGCCATCTTGAATAGGATTCAAAACAGCCGTAACTAAGGGGGGAAACTCAAGGAAAACAGTGGTAAGTGAAGAAAATAAAGATTGCTTTATGCATAATGCTTCTGCAGCAGTAACATATGCAAAAAAAATAAAAATATGAAAATATGACAGTTATCCTTTAAGTCCCCTTACTATAAGTATAAGAGGGAGAACCTTGTGAGAATATCTAGCAGTAAGAACTATTTTTGGTGATATCTGGGTAAACTCCATGCTATCATATCTATATTCAACCTGGGAATATATGGCAGACATCAATCAGTATAGTTGCACTCCTACATGTCTGAGGCCAAGTATTTTTTCCTTATATTTATATTAACTTTATTTTAACTAATGATTAATTAAAAGTTTAGATTAAAAGTCAAGTTACATTAGGCCAGTGCCTCGCCTGCCAGCGAAAGCACACACATAGTAAAGAGTTATTGTGAATGTTCTGGCATGCAAGGTCCAGGCCATAATGGATTACAAACACAGCAGCCAGACTCGGGCTGAAATTCAGTCTTGAGTCAGACTGCTGTGTCAGTCATTCATGAAGGCTCATGCCTCATTCTTGGGCTGTGCTCTCCCCAGCAGGCACAATGCAGTTGTGTATGAAGAATTATTCCCTGGCCTGTGAGCTCTCCTACTCAGCCCAGCAGTTTCGATGCCAACACTACATCGCATCTGCTGGGGTGGGTGTGATGAGCTCCATTCAACTGGGGATTGGGCTAGGTGAGGATTGATTTATTTTATTTTATTAGTCCTTACAGGGGCAGCAGTAAGTGCTGAGCAGTAGTGTGAGGGGTCACTAATGGTATCAGCACTACTGTAAGGGGCACATAAAGTAATAGAACTACTTAAAGGGGGCACTAAGGGGGCAGTACTACTCTCAGGAGGAAATAGGGGGCACTAAGGGAGCATAAAGTCGGTGTGGGGCACTATGGGGGCTTGATTACATTGTGAAGGCACTAAGGGGGCATAAATACTGTAAAGGGAGTACTAAGGGAGCATTCTACTTTGGCGAAGTACTAAAGCGGCATAACTACTGTGTGGGGGCACTCAGGGAGCATTCTACTGTGGTGGGGGAGGCTCTAAGATGGATGTCTACTGTTTGGGGCACTAAGGGAGCATACAGGGCCTGGAAGGCATAGTGTAAATTAAACCCTTGATTCCTCCTCCTGTCTTGAGTGTAATTACGTATTGGGGAGGGGAATCGGGAGGGGCGTTTGCTTGGAAGGCATTTAAAAATTATCCCCTGGCATATCCAATTTTTACCTGCTTGATCATTTCTTTGAGAAATATGAGATTATTCCTTCTCATTGTTTAAGGTACATTTTACACCTTTTTGAAACTCCAGTATCTTGCAGCTGTGATTGTCTGGGAAGGACTGAAAGGAATAGAAAGGTGGAAGCTCCTGGGGAATTGCCCATCCTATACTCTGGCCCAGATCAAAACATCATTTAATTGGTATTTGGAATGTTTTATAGTTGAAGGAGTCTTCATGTATGTGCTGAATATACTGCTCTAATTGTAGTTCAATTGGTAAAGGACTAAATCATTATTTTAATAGAGTTCATCTTACTAAAGTTGTTCAAAGATCCAAAGAGAAGCTTTCTATCTATTCACTGATTCACAAATCATAAATTTAGGTGACCAATGGAAATGTTTAGTTATACAGTGCAAGCCTTTGACTTTGGACCTGACCTGGTCATGCCTAAGAATTTGATATTTTTTTGTATAGATATGGTTACTGTACTGTATAGTAAATCACTGAACTGAAAAGTCAACAGCAGATAAGATCAGCCTTTTATAACAAGCAATAGAAAATTTCTGGTCAAGTAGCATGGTTGAACTTATGACATAATGACCACTGGGGAAATCAAGTATATTCATATTTCTGATATATTAGCCATATGCATTTCATTACTATGGTTAATGTTCACACGTTGTACACATTTAGCCAAATTATTTTGAAATGAGATAGCAAAAGTGCATTGAACCAATTTTAACTTCCTAAATGTCACCTATAGATTATGTTACAGGACACGGCTGTGTAAGCTCGGGTCAAAATGACCTCATGTATTGTGAAATTTGTAGAAAGACTAGCGCATTTCATTGGAAATCTGAAGCCCACAAGGGCTTGGATGTGATAGATAATTTTCATGTTTTAGGTTTCTACAAGGACGATATGTAATCAATGAGGGCACCAGCATGATCACAGTCTGCTGACATCTACCACAGGACTTTATTTGCAGAATAAGTTTGGAAAGCTTCCAAATCTCTAGACCACTGAGATGTCTGGGTCAGGAGGACATTATTTGGAAGCATTTTAGTTAATTGCATATTTACTTACTATTTGAAACATATGCATGCATTCAGAGAGGACCTTCTAAAAGATAAATTATTCTGAAGACTGAATTGCAAACCCACAGTAGCTTTAGATCTTCAAACCTCCAGTAGCATTCAAGTAAGTTAATATAACAAATCATCTGCCTGCTAATTTTTCCAGATGGAGAAATCTCACCCTGGGTGGAGGTAAAAAGGCCATTACAGGACAAGCGAGGGGACCAGTGAGTGTAAATGTTAATAACTAGCTGCTGTATCCTTGCAAATGCTTCTCCGAAACTGAGACTTTAAAGAGTAACTGCATTTTGAAAAAACTTTGGATATGTCAGATTGACATATGAAAGGTTTTGATTAATGGGTGTCTAAGCTGTGAGACACAGTCTCTAATTTGAGTGTTGCCTCTGCTCTAGCCTGAAGGCAAATTAGGAGGTCCTCACAGACTTCCTATTGAGACCGTTTTTAGCAGAAGAAGAGACAACACTCTGAGTGCTTCTAACTCCTTGTTTTAGCGATCGGTGGGTTCTGACTCCGACTAATCAAAACCTTTCATACACTCTAAAAAAGATCTCCACCAGTAACACAGCTTTCCATCACTGAACTTCCCACTAGAGATGAGCAATTCAATTTTTAAGAATCAATTAGTCTCATGGGAGTTTTGCACCTGTGATGGGGTACCCCTGAAGCTGAGGATGTTCCCTCTGCCACTTCATTGACAGGGCCAGACATCTCGGTGGGCTCTTACAATCTCAAGTCTGTGCTGCTGCTCCAAATAGCAGGACAAGTGCACAGTCTTTGATTCTGCTACTGAAGCAGCAACTACGCAGGTGCCGCTACACTTCCAGGTGAACTGTCCCTGATTGAGAGGCTGACACATGAAATATTGACACTGCAGTTTTCCCTAAAGTTTCCATTTGAAACAGGAAAAATCTATGTTTCTTTGTTAGTGAAGATATTCACTGAGTGGCAGATATGACTTTTATGCTACTATTGCAGGATAATGGGGATTTGCTCTGTGTATGCCAAGAATGGCAAGTCTCAAAAGGCACAGCCTTTGTACTATCAATTTGATCCACACAGCTATAGAGGACACCATGTCTGCTGTACTAGAAACCAGCAGCAATCATAATGCTGAGAGGTGCCCATTCCATTTAAGGCAATGGGACAAAAAGCTATAATTACTGTGCGCCAAGAAAGATGATGTGCAGGTAATCTTGCACTTTAAGAGGAAGAGTGCTTGCACGAGATCCGTCTCCATTTCGACACCTGATTGGTGCCAGAAGTTGGACTTCCGCCACTGAGAATCGCTCATCAATATAAACTGCCTGCACAACCCCTTTAACATTTTAGGATGCTCATATTCTTTTTTTATTTTTTTATTTGGTGCATCCACTTTTGTTTTAGTCACTTCTCAACTTAGAATAAAGATGGATTGCCACTTTTGTTATTTACTTCTTCTCAATAAATAATGTGCACCTCCCCATAAGGGAATATGGGTTATGAGTTAGACCCCTGAAAATGTCAAGTTGCTCACCACAATTCTCCGCAGCAAGGAAATAAGTAAAATACATCTTTAAGCCAAGTGATATAAAGTGAATGAGGCAGTGTGCCGCAGAGAGTTTCCAGTCTTTGAAGTTAGGTGTTTAATTGAGACAGATGTGACAGCGGGCAGGTCCTGTGTGATTAGCTCATTCTTTCAGAAATACCTGCAAATGTCACTACCAACCTTTTTTCCTCTTTCTCTGGAGCTTAAACTTTAACCTCATTTGTAGGTTTATATTAGGAAAAAGCAAGCCCTTTCTATTCAGGTTAGCATTCAGTATCAAAAGATGATTATCAGGAGATCTCTATCTATCTATCTATCTATCTATCTATCTATCTATCTATCTATCTATCTATCTATCATCCAACTTATTGGTTTAGATTGACAAACCATTAAATAGAACCATATTTATGCCCACCATATGTTAATATTTCCTACTGTACTATAGTTATAATTTTCTATTGTTTAAAGTGGCTGTCCAGTCAGGAGCTCAAAATGATATGTAAGTCAATACCTATCTACCTGCTTTATTATTAGATATTACTCATTGGCTGATTTTAATGGGGTTGGCTCATCTCACACACTAAAGTTATACAGTTCGGATATGCCAATAATGTCACACAGATTCGAGTCCCACCTCTGGGACCCACTCCAATTTCTAGAATTGGGTTCCTGAACTGAACGGAGCAGTCTATGGGATTTTCACTGGCTGTCTGTAAGGCCATGCCTTGGGCACAGCTTTTCATGCAAATCATTGGGACAGCACTAGGAGCCTTCACAAGGCCCTGGGCTATCATGGCAACTGATCAGACTCTGGCAATTCTGCCAAAGGGGCTAGGATCAGAGGAGCCCCTTTCCTCTGTCTAACCTCACAGATGCAGTGGTCACTATTGACAGCAGCAACTGAGGGGTTAATTGACCAGGATCGGCATCATCACTGATCCTGGTCATTGCCATTGGGTGCCTGCTGTATTACACAGTGGGCAACCGCCGCCTATAGAGCGAGTTTGGCAGCAAATGTCCCCAGGATGCGAAAAGTTGAATTATTTTACACCAACGCCCAGCCTGAAATGACTGCTGTTAGATAAATATGACTTGTGTTAGACTGCTTGACTACTGGATATAGTAGGCTTTGTTTCCTAGTTATTAGAAATAGAAGAAACACTTTTTTGGCAAATACTCAATTGAATGTAATATTCTAGGATACAGTTATTTTTCCTTTGCAGTTCTGCTGTATTTCACTAAATATTATCCATTCGACATGGTGTGATTTCCAGCTAAATAAACAGGTTCAGTGACCCCTATGTCACCAGTGAGAAGCATCCAATCAGGGCTATATATTACCTCTACCAATGCTGTTCTGAAATCCTGTGGGACTTGGTATGAGAAGACACAGAACTGTAACAATAGCCATTGACCTGAGGTCAATTGGTTGGTATGACTGGAAGGCTGATGGTTCTAAAAGACGACGTTTCAAGAGGTTGATGATTAGGAACCACAAATACTCAAAATGAGTAATAATAAACAGAGAGAGAAGTCTCGATGTGGCATAACATCTAAAAGGCAGATCGAATAATACCCGTGACATGACATAGCTGGAATGTTTATTCTCAATTAACTTTGAGCAGCAGATTTTTATTTTAACCCTCTGCAGAAGGTTGACGATACACGGTGGAGGCCCACTAAATAAACAGGCATCCAATGATTGACAGTCTTGACCAAAATGAACTATTCAGACAAGAAGATTAATTTGCAAGTATAAGTGCATGACACGGTTTAAATTCCCCTTGGATTTTGATGCATATTCTGCACCAAAATCCACATTGAAACTGGTGCCAATACACGTCCTACAGTTCCCAGTCTCCTACTGCATAAACGAAAAGTGGTAAAACATAAAATATATATGCACTAAAACATAAATTGTATTCTAAAGAAGGCAGCCACTGTATTAATGTAAGTATCAATCATCTTATCTATTTCCTTTTTTTTTGGGCTTGAGAGCCCTCTTTTTAGAATAATTTATACATAAAAGATTTAAGAGAATGTATTAAAACTGACATTTCTTATGCCAGTCTTAATAGCAAATCCCACTGGCATATGATACGCCAGAATTTTTAAGAGGTAATAATTCTGGACAATTGTGCACCAGAAAAATAAATCTATGCCTATCTAGTTTCTGGAACACAATTATTAAATGGGCCCTAAATTGCCCGCCAGATGCTATAGGGGTATCTAGGGGTGAAGACTACAGGAGTATCACTACTGTGAAGGGTTCAGTAAGGGGGCAACACTATTGTGAGAGAGCAAAGGGGCAACCCTACTGTGAGGGGCACTAAGTGGGCATACCTACTATTAGGGGACATTAAGGAAGAATACCTACTGTGAGGGGACAGAACTGGGGGGGCATTCTACTCTGTGGGGGTATTACGGCAGCATTCTTACTTTGAGGGACCACTAAGGGGGCAGTGGCGTAGGGATCGCTATAGCAGCCATAGCAATGGCTATGGGGCCCATTTGCTTGTGACAGGCTGCCAGCCGCCATCTTGATTGAAGATCTCATCCGAAATCCTGTGCGTGGTGACGTATGATGTCACCACGCCGGCCGGAGTGATGACATAATCTAGCGCTGCACGAAATTTTGCTCCAGATCTTCAAGCAAGATGGCTGCGGCCGGCCCGTCGCGAGAAAATGGAGGCGGTAAATTTGATTTCATTTTTTTAATGTTAATTTCACACTGTTCTTACACTATCGCAGCTCCCTGTCATTGCACCTGCTACGTACAAAAAAATGTGCTTCGCCACGAAGTGATTTGTCACAAAGCAAATGTTTTTGTAATATTCGGCGAATCAGCCGAATTGAACTTTTCAAAAATTCGTTTATCTCTAATTACAATGTATAGTAAAAAGGGCAAGGTCAAAAAGTGTGGGTCACAAAGGTGCACTATTAATGAGTGTGGGGCACTAAGAATACTCAGCAGAATTCAGCATGTATAGAGAGAAGTTGGGCGATATTAGAAGCAATTGCAAATTTGTCCATCTTTGTCCCTGTTTACTTTCTTTGTAAGCTGGGAGGCATGGTATTATCAGAGATCTGCATTTAGAGGATCATGTCAGCTCAGCTTTCTTCCTCCCTAATGCCAAAAGAGCATATAAATAAAATATAAATAGATAAGAATAGTAAAAGTATACAGTATAAAGTATACATTTTTGATATTGCTATACACATGAGTGACAGGTTTATAATACATAGTAACATAGTATATAAGGCCGAAAAAATACATTTGCCCATCCAGTTCGGCCTGTAATCCTGTAAGTTCATCCAGAGGAAGGAAAAAAAATATATATATGTGAGGTAGGATAGACGCCAATTTTCCCCACTTAAGGGAGAAAACATTCCTTCCCGACTTTAATCAGGCAATCAGAATAACTCCCTGGATCAACGACCCCTCTCTAGAAGCTATAGCCTATAATATTATTACGCTCCAGAAATACATCCAGGCCCCTCTTGAATTCCTTTATTGTACTCACCATCACCACCTCCTCAGGCAGAGAGTTCCATAGTCTCACTGCTCTCACCGTAAAGAATCCTCTTCTATGTTTGTGTACAAACCTTCTTTCCTCCAGACGCAGAGGATGTCCCCTCGTCACAGTCAAAGTCTTGAGGATAAATAGATGATGGGAGAGATCTCTGTACTGACCCCTGATATATTTATACATATTAATTAGATCTCCCCTCAGTCATCTATTTTTTAAAGTGAATAACCCTAATGTTGATAATCTTTCAGAGTACTGTAATCCCCAGTTATTACTTTAGTTGCCCTCCTCTGTACCCTCTCTAGCTCTGCTATGTCTGCCTTGTTCACAGGAGCCCAGAACTGTACACAGTACTCCATGTGTGGTCTGACTAGTAATTTATAAAGTGGTAATGCAACCCATTATCTTATTGGCCTTGGCAGCAGCTGCCTGACACTAGTTTATATGGCTTAGTTTGCTGTTCACAAAAATTCCTAGGTCCTTTTCCATGTCAGTGTTACCCAGTGTTTTACCATTTAGTACGTACTGGTGACTTGCATTATTCCTTCCCATGTGCATAACCTTAAATTTGTCAGTGTTAAACCTCATCTGCCACTTCTCTGCCCAAGCCTCAAATCTATCCAGATCCCTCTGTAGTAGTATACTGTCCTCTTCTGTGTCAATTACTTTACACAGTTTAGTGTCATCTCCCAAAAATTATATTTTACTGTGCAAGCCTTCTACAAGATTATTGATAAATATATTGAAGAGAATAGGGCCCAATACTGACCATTGTGAGAGATAGAGTTTATTTCTCTCTCTATATAATGTGAACATTCTGTAGTACATATTTTTCTCCACTAGATAGCCGCAAACCAGAAGTATGAGCCATGTGTGCATTAAGATCACTAGAGGAGGGGGATGGGGGTAGTTAGGTTGCAGTTTTCAAATCTAGCTATGAACTCAGAGTTAAACTTGCTGAAACCACCCCTATCAGGTTAAGGAGCCAATAGTCTCTACTGAAGGAACACCTCTTTTGTGATGTCATGTCTGCTATTTAAGTCAATATAGTTTGAATAAAGCTGTCTCTTCTACCATGGCTCGGGGGGGGGGGGGGGTGAGAAGATGCTTTCATGAAACCAACTGTGTGTCTAGTCTCATTATGAAAGCAGTATGGTGTATACATACATATACTTCTAATTGATTTGGACAACACAAAGAAGATGAGAATCACATGAATTGCGATGACACCCCTGAGGTATCCCACTAGTGGCAGTGACCCAATCTGAGTATGTACCATTAATAACCACCCTCTGTTTTCTATCACTGAGCCAGTTACTTACCCATATACAGACATTTTCTCCCAGTCCAAGCATTCTCATTTTATATACTAACTTTTTATGCGGTACAGTGTTAAATACTTTGGAGAATTCCAGATATACATCTATTGATTCACCGCTGTCAAGTCTAGAACTTACCTCCTCATAGAAACTGATTAAATTAGTTTGACATGACCGATCCCTCATGAAGCCATGCTGATATGGCGTTATTTGCTTATTTTCATTGAGGTACTCCAAGATAGCATCTCTTAGAAAACCTTCAAACAGTTTACCCATGACAGATGTTAAACTTACCGGCCTATAGTTTACGGGCTCTGTTTTTGGACAATTTTTAAAATATTTTATAATGTGCTATAAATAAATAAAAAATTGTAAAAGTTATGGAAGGAAATTAAAAATTTTCCCCCACACAAAACTACAAATAATATAACTGTGTGTACGAGACATGTAGATCTTCTGTCATCATCATCTCCAGACAACTTCTTTCATCTGCCCCTCATCTCTGCAGAGTTTGACACACAGACATCTTAGCTTACTCACTTTTCTATCGTCATCCCCCAACCTAGTGTCCCAACAGTGTTATCCTGCTGCTCGCTGTGCCCCCCAATACCCCCAAATACTATCCTGAACAAGTATTAGTGCCATACAGATAGTCACCCCATAGTAATTGTGCTCCTCCAAGTCCCACCAGTAGTAACTCCCTTCTAGAATGCCCCTCATTAGAAATACTGACCCCTACAGTGCCCCCAACAGTGATAATACTGCACAAGAGTGCCTCCATTAGTAGAAGAGCACTCCAATAATTATTATAATGCCCTCACAGACCCCTTAGTCATAATAAGGCCCCCTATAGTGCTTTTAGTAGAAAGAAGCCCCCAGTAGTAATAAAAAACGCCTATAATGTCCCCTGTATTTATAATGCCACTACAGTGCCCCCAGTATTTAAATTGCTCCTACTGTTATAATGTTCTCCCTGAAGTGCTCCCAGTATTTAGAATGCCCCCTGCAGTGCCCCCTGTAGTTATATTCCTCCCTTTAGAAATCCTCAAATTCTAATTCCTTAGCCCCTCCACCATACAGTACACCACACCATCTCTCCTGCCCCCACAAAATACAGTCCTATGTAAATAACATCACTCCCCTCCATTCAGCCCCTCCAATATACAATCCCATATAAATAAAATCCACCCTTCTTCAGCCACCTTCAACATGCAATCCTATGTAAATAACATTCCCCCCCCCCTCAACATTCAGTCCCCTGTTAATAACATCACTCCCCACTGGAGCTGCCTTCAACATACAGTCCCATGTAAATAACATCACCCCCTACCCAGCCAACTCTAAAATGCAGCCCCATGTAAATAACATCACCTACTCAATATTCAGTACCACGTCAATAATATGACTCCCTCACACATCCACCTTTAACACACAGTCCCATGTAAATAAAATCACCCTGCCCCGCCACCTCCAACATGCAGTCCCATGTAAATAATAGCATCCCCTCAAAATTCTGTCCCATGTAAATAAAATCACTCCACCCCACTCCAACATACAGTCCCATGTAAATAACATCCCTACCTTCAGCACAAGCATGCAGTTCCAGTTAAATAACCACAACTCCCAGCATTCCTCTGCCTCTCACACCGAGAATCTATCCCTTCACTTACCACTCCTCGTGTAGCAGACCTCACCACAGCAGACTTCACCAGGACTTCTCTTTACTGCTGAGCGCCGTCCTCTCCTTCACTGGTCACATGATGGTGACATCATCGCAGGTTCTCAACCACTGCCTTTTGCACTGATCACATGGACTGTGATGTCATCACAGGTCCTTCAGCTCTTCCAGTGCATTAGATTCAATTGTATTGCCGTCCCCAGTTACAGTTGTATGTATCTGGCAGGCAGTACATTCGGGACCTGGGACAAAACATCAGGGACCCAGGCCTCAAATGTTTTAGCCTAGCAATGCCCCTGCTGCTCGGTTCCAGCGCAGAAGATCCTTTCAGGCAAGCTTGTAGTTTACACGTCTGGATGGGGACACGTGTCACTGTGGCCAATCTCTGGCCTTAGTTGTGAATGTGATATGTTGTCAAGTGGCATGTGACTTAGCCATTGCAGGTGGGGACACGTCACTGGTGAGCCCAGTAAAAGACTGTAGTGGTGCATATGTACAAGCCTGGAACCGGAAGCATCGCTGAAGGGAGCCTCTGCATTGAAAATGAGCATCACGGAGCAGGTAAGGGGGTCTTTTTGTTTAGGTAAGGTGCAGTACTGAACAATTGTAAAATGTTCTCTAATGCTGGAATACCCCTTAAGGTTTTGTTCATATGAAAATTGAAATGCATCCTGTATGCATACAAGTGTCTAAATAAAATACAAAGCCTGATGCAGGATTTTGAAATAATTTGTACAAAACTATTTTGTATGTCATATTTTGGCACTGGACTGTTCTTGTTGTCTTGTTCATTTCTCTATTCTGTCCAGACAATGGCATTAAAAACATGGGAGGAAATTGTTAATAGACTTTTGAGTTCAGAGCATAATCTGAGGTCAGGATGATCTCTGCGAGGGATATTCTAGACAAAGCTGGTGGTTTTATATTCCTGTGATGTTGCTGTGTTTCCACCACAGTACAGACTTCAGGCAGGTCCTGAATGATAACAAGATAGTAAGCTGAACTGTGTGTCTTGTCTAAGCATTGGACTCCGGCAATGTATCCATTCTGAATTCTAACGACTATCTTCATGTTCCTTATGGGCTTCTTATTAACTCCTACGCTACAATAATAGTCAAAAACACTTTCAAGGCAAGTGTCCATCATCTTAATGGAACTGACCTCTCTATCAGCAGCTATCATATATAATAATAAATTCCTCATATGTAAGAGTGTACAATCAAATAGAACAAACCCATCTAAAATGAGAAAACATAACAACTGTTATGCTGAATATGCTAGGTATAAAGGCTGTAGAACAGTGGCTTGCTTGTGCTATGATTGACAGGACAAAGTGCTTTCGCACAAAGTGCAGTTACTATACTGTGTTGTAAAGCGCCCATCAGCAGTAATAATGCCACAAATAGTAAAAAAATAAATAACTACTGCTACTGATCTAAATATTTTACTCATAATGCCAATTGAAAACTGTTCATGCAATAATACATACTATAAATGTAATAGTGCATTCTAAAATGCCAATATAATAATACCAACCATAATGCCTAACATAGTGCCAGGGCTGGGCTGCCCCCCTGGTAATTCTGGCCAATGCCAGATGGGCTGATCTCCTCAGTGGGTCGTAATGATCTTCTTCCCGAACTGCTGGCTTTTATCTGGGGCAGTAGACAGAACACTCCCTGCACTTAGTGGCAGCGCTACAAACCACACAATTGGATGGGGCCACTGACAGATGGGTCAAACAGCACCACAACATAGAGCTGTATCTGTGTCCTCAGGACGTAGATGCAGTTGTGAGCAGGCAGGACAGCCAGACAGGAATTGCTATTCCAGGAGGCTGTTGCTTTAACCGTCTGCCCCCACACAATGCAGTGGTGTGGAACGTGACATTATTCTGTCACTGATGGAGAGACATTAGGTGAAGCTTCCTGACTCCAAGTCCTCCTCCTAGTGCAAGGCCTAGATGGACACTTGGGTGTCCTCCTTTTCTGTGGTGCGACATGCTCAGACAGTGGCATTGTCCTGTATGAGAGCATGCTACAGTATTGACTGAGGAGCTCACTCTGTCAGTCAGTAGAGCAATATCCCACTCTGTGAATGGATAAGTGTGATAACGGAAGCTATTCACTTGTGTCATCACACTCAGCCAGTCACAGAGAGCGGATATCTCTAGTGATAGAGTGAGTGTTAGACCGCAGCTGACCAAGAGATGTGGAGAAAGATTGGGCATTTGGGAGCAGAGACATTAGTGGCACATTGAGGGCAATATAATGGCATATTTGTGGCAGAGTGATGCTGTACAGCAGATAGAATTATGATGGCATACCAGAACGCAGGGGCCTGGCCAACAGCAAGGATTATATTATTTTGCTATAAAAAAAGGGTCTTTGATTAAGAGTTTGAGGGTAAATGCACACTTTCAGGATTTAAGTCTGGACAATCCACACTGAAATCCGCAGGTGTTCGCAGGGAAATCAGTCCAGTCAATACTAGTGTTGATCGAGCACCAAAGTGCTCGGGTGCTCAAGTATAACACTTTGGGATGCTCGGGTGGTCTACAGAGCACCAGAGCACAATGGAAGTCAATAGGAGAACCAGATCATTAAACCATTCACGCCCTGCTCTGAGGAGGGGAGGGTGTCTGGTTCATAGGAAAAGGTCAGAAATTGATGGAAAGACCACTGAAATGGTTCGAGAACAGCATGGGGAGGATGTCTGGATGCATCTTGGACTCCCAGGTCACTGCTGGGAACGATGTTGTCTGAGTAGTACGCCACTTTTACAGACTGACAATAATACGCACAAAACCGAAGATAAAATCGATTTTAGATGAAAAATTGTTAGGAAACATTCTTTCCTGTATATTTACTTGTATATAAAGTGCTGCAAAAAATTACAAGGAAGAGGCACTCCGATACAACCTGTACATCACATAATGGAGGGCCTCATTCACATTGTGGAACAATTGTTCAGGTAGTGGGACTCCTACACTCATGAAGCCTATGCACTAAGTGAAAGGGCTGCCAAGAATTACAAGGAGCCGGCACTACAATACACCCTTTACATTTACACATAAAGGAGGGCATCATACACACCCTTGAAAAATTATGATTGATGGCATGCTGGTGACCCTCTAAAACATTAGGGGTGAGGGCCTGCTGCTGATCTGACCATCTGAAACATTAGGGGTGAGGGTCTGCTGCTGAGATTGTAGCATACCAAACCACAAGGGAAAACACGTGAGGCTCACGGTGGGCCGATGGGTGCAATAGTTCATGTACTCACGGTTAGCAGATGCCGCCCTGGGCTGGCGTACAGTGGATGGGAAGACAGCACGAAATCCTCTGGGGTTTTTTCGGTTACAGGGAACACCAGCCAGATAGAAGTTGAGGTGCCTTTGATGGTAATGGGTGTAAGGTGCTTTTGCGGCTGGGCCCCTGGTTCGTGACGCCAACACAGTTAGGTGCAAATGTTGGTGGTAGTAGTTTAAATGATGATATAGAATAAGGGAAACTAGAGCTCTTAACAAACTCCCAGTACTTTACTAAAGCTGATCCACGGATCATCAAGGTATGTAACAGTAATTTATGTAAAGACAGCTTTCACAGTGATTCACATTAATTCCCAGAAGTTGCATAAGGAATCGTCCTCTATGACAATCAGTCTTTTTCTCTCTTATTTCTCCAGGTAGGAGGGATGAACTATCTCTGTTGTACTGTATAATGCTGTACTTCTGTATCCTCTTCTAGGAATACTATACTCAGACAAATGGCCCTTTTGTCTTTAATTATGCTGGGTAGCTGGTAGCTTTGATTCTCTCCACCCGATGCAAAGGAGTCTGGAGTCTGATAAATGACAGTTACATTTCTTTGTCAATGTGACAAAAGCACCTTCGTCACTGGGAGTTCGAGAGGCCTGCTTGCCAGCCTCTTGCCCTGTGACTATTGCCCCTGAACCAAGTATGGAGTTTGGATAACTCACAAAGATGGCTGCTGAGGTTCAGCTTGTCCTCAGACATGACACACTGACCTTCTTCTTCCTGCACTGTGCTGTGAGTGTGTAGGGCGGAGTTAGCCCTGGGAGGCCTGTTAGAATCTCCCCCTCCCTATGCAACTTTATGAGAACAAATTTACAAGCACAGTTTGCATGAAACACAATTACAACATTAAGCAGTGTGTTTCAGGACACTGCAATCTGACCCTCTAAAACATTAGGGGCGAGTGTCTGCTGCTTAGCTGACCATCTAAAACATTAGGGGTGAGGGCCTGCTGCTGATCTGACCATCTAAAACATTAGGGGTGAGGGTCTGCTGCTGAGCTAACCCTCTAAAACATTAGGAGCGAAGGCAGCCTAATAAGCATGTTGATATGATGGAGGAGCAAGACGAGAAAAGGAAGATTGAACCATATACCCTTTTTTGTGGTGGAAGAAGTGCATGGGAATACAGTGCATTCAATACACCATAAAAGCCACATTTAAAGTGCCTTTATGTTCAGCCGCTTTGGTGGAGTAGAGAAGTCAGGGGCAATACAGGCCTTGTTCATTTTGATAATAGTCAACCTGTCAGCATTTTCTTTTGACAGGCGGATGCGCTTATCAGTTATTATTCCCCCAGCAGCACTAAATATCCGCTCTGACAAAACACTGGCGGCAGGGCAGGCCAGCACCTCCAAGGCGTAGAGCACCAGTTCGTGCCACCTGTCCAGCTTGGACAATCAATAGTTGTAAGGCACAGAGGGATCACTTAGGACGCTGACATGGTCTGCTACGTACTTCTTCACCATCTTTGTGACACTAGGCCGCGCATCAGGGTGAGGGTGCTGGCAGGGTGTCATGAAACTGTCCCAGGTCTTGGAGAGTGTTGCCCTGCCTCTGTTGTAACTGTTGTGTGTTCCCCTCGTCTCCCCTCCTCGGTTGCCCAAGGAAGTACGTACTCTGACGCCAGCGTTGTCAGCTGAAAATTTTTCGAGCAATTTTTCCACAAGGACCTTCTGGTATTGCACCATTTTGCTAGACCTCTCCACCACAGGAATGAGAGATGAGAAGTTCTCTTTGTAGCGGGGGTCGAGAAGGGTGAACAACCAGTAATCGGTGTTGTCCAAAATGCGTATAACGAAGGGGCACGGGAAAGTCAGCATAACATAAAGTCAATATACATAGGATAAGCAGCACTCCAGGTCCCAATTTGGGGATAATGTACCAATACAAGAAAAATGATGAATAGATGGTGCCCACGGATGGAGATCCTGGCTAGGGGTCGAGTCAAGGAGCAATATGTAGAAATCCGTAGCACTCGTCTGTTAGATGAAAAAATCTGATTACTTTATTTGTACCAGCAGCATATATACACCGACGTTTCGACCATCTCTGGTCTTTCTCAAGCAATGAAATCACACAACATACTGTGCCTTAAATAGTAAATTAGTGAGTGTGTATATACCTCCCCCTTCTATAGGCGGTGTGAACATCAAAACACATCATATCTAGCTTATATATAGGAAGTGGATGTCCCTTGTGTAAAATACCATGAATCTAGTGACACCATATTTCTTTACAGAATATAAAGGAGTGTACTTACTGGTAGGAGTCCATGTGAAATTCCGTGCTGTACTCGTGTGCCGAGTATCCGGCGTACCATATGATCAACTGCAGGTGCGCCGAATCCCCTGCTCCCAGAGGGGAGGGATCCTACGTCAGCCAATGAAAAAAGAGGGTGCCTGTAATGTCCGGTGTTGCCGAGGGGAGGAAGCAGACCCAAGGAAGTAGGGAAAAGCCTCCTGCTTGCAGCGCAAATCTGGAGTACAGGCGCCAATAACATCTATTGTTGCTGAGGAGGAGGGGCAATCACAAAAGAACTTGGGTCACGTCCCTTCCGCAGCAACTCGGAAATTAGATTAATCCAGCAGCTAAATCCAGGTGTGGGGTTAAACTTGACAACTGGCCTGAGTATGTGGAGGGGTACTCAACTGGCTGGTGTCGTTGTTCAAACAACCCCCCAGTCATGACATGAAACCGCATACTAGGCTGTGGCCCTTATGGGGACATGGTCAACGGTCAGTTGGCCATCAGTCCCCACAGAAGGGGCCAAAGCCACCATTCATACATTCCCCATGTATGAACAGCATGGACCTCAAAATTCCTTTAGCAAATTCACACTGTACAGGGGTAAAAGGGTCTCATGACAGTCTCCCCAGACAGCTTATTGTTCCAATGGCTGTCAGAGGAGTTGTGTCTCGTACCCTTAACATTCATCCTTATTATGTTCAGGCCAATATTGTAACGTACTTACCCCTATTGTTCTGGAGTAGCTGCTGGATATTTACAGTAGGAATAATAGAGGTCTTGGCTGAAACGGAGTCTGTGTAGGCGCAGTTGGTGGCATTGTAGGGTCGAAGAAGAGTTAAAATCAATGGAGTACGACCTGCAGTAGAAAACGAAAAGAGAGACATTTGTGATATAGATAAAACCAACACAGCAATAAACAATTGTTGGGTACTATACTTATGTTACAATACTACGTAGCTAGGCCACATATAGGAGGCATGATGGACGCAACCAGGGAATAAGTCACTACAGAAAGATGCTTAAATTGAAGTCTCTATTGAGTCCTTTCGGTTCCAGTGTGTCAAGTTTGTGGATCCATTTGAGTTCAAGTTTTTTAAGGAGAGTCTCTCGGTCCCTTCCCCTTCGAAGTTGCGGGGTCCCATCAATAACCTGAAACCTCAGTTGTGAGATATTGCGTCTAGATTTGGAAAATATTTCTGGGACCGGTAGTTCCAGAGCTGATTTACTGATTTTTGACTTGTGCTGGGTGAGTCTGTTTTTAACCTCCTGTGTGGTCTCACCCACATAAAGTAGTCCAAAAGGGCATTGTAAGATGTAAATAACAAATGAGGAATTACATGTGTATAATTGTTAACTATGGTACCTAGTACCTGTCCGAGGGTGTACAAACGAATTGCCCTTTATCATGCTGTTACAGTGGCAACAACCCAAGCATGGGAAGCTGCCTGTTCTTTTACTCAGATGTTGGTGTGGGGTAAAGGAGTCTGCATGGAATAGCCTATCCCGTAGATTAGTACCCCTCCTATACGAAAATAGTGGGGGATTCTGAAACTCAGGAATTTTTGGATAAGCTTAGTCAGTAATTTCCAGTTTTTTTTAATGATCATCGAAACCTCATTACTGGGGTAATGACAAATGGGATTTTTTTTGTAGCTGTTCTTTACATTCCTCTATTATAATGAGCCCTCGTCTGGTCATATTTTGAGCTTTATCCTCATGTATTTTTACCAATTGTGGGGGATAACCTCTTTCTGTGAATTTCTGGGTCATTTCTTCTTATCTAGTTTGAATATTTTGTTCTTTGCTTACTATCCTCCTAACTCGTAGGAACTGACTGTAAGGTAGTGATTTGACCATCCCACATGCATGTGCACTGTCAAATTGGAGGAAATTATTTCTATCTGTTGTTTTTCTGAATAGGTCAGTGTGCAGACAGTTAACTTCCATGTAGATCAACACATCCAGAAATTGTAGTTTATCAGTTCAGTAAACTTTGGTAAACTGTAGTTCCTGATGGATCCTATTGAGGTAGTAATTAAATTCCTGCAATTGTAGTACCATTCCTGTCCAAATGAAAAAAATATCATCTATATGATCTATGCCATCAGGAAAATGCAGTGTCCCTGGCCAAAAGCACTTGTCCATGTGTCAGTTGTTAAGTGGACCTTCCCAATAACTACGTTAGTCAGGGCACGGGTGATGCTATGGGACACATGCTGGTGTAAGACAGGGATGGCACACTGGAAAAAATAGTGGTGGCTGGGGACTGAGTAACGAGGGACGGCCACCGCTATCAGGCTGCAGAAAGCCTCAGTGTCCACAAGCCTAAATGCTAACATTTCCAGGGCCAGCAATTTGGAAAGGTGCACATTTAGTGCTATGGCCTGTGGGTGGGTGGCTGGGTATTTGCTCTTTCATTCAAAGGCCTGGGGTATGGACATCTGTATGCTGCGCTGGGACACAGAAGTGGATGTGCTAGGTAATGGTGCTTGTGAAGGTGGAGGTGCAGTGCGGGAGGCATCCGGGCCTGCGTCTTGGACAAGGGATTGGGCAGCATGTAACACAGGAAAGAGGAGGCAGTGGTGTGACCTGCAGACACTGATCCACTGGGTCCACTGATTGTGGATCCAGTCGTTCGGCCCACCTATTAGGGTGCTTTGATGCCATGCGGCGGATTATGCTGGTGGTGGTGAGGTTGCTAGTGTTCACGCCCCTGCTCATTTTGCACAGGTTGCAAATGACAATTCTTTTATCGTCCTCACTTTCCTCAAAAAGTGACAGGCTGCGGAATACCTACCCCTTGGCAAAGGCCCTTTGCATTTTTTTGGGCCTGAATAGTGTTGTGATTTGGGTATGGTTATTTGTACTCATATGTTTTGGTACATACCTGCTAATTTGTGTATTTTGATTTATGTTTGTAACCCTTCAGTATGGTAATTGCCATTTACATATTTTTCATGTTGAGGTACAAACCACAAAATGGATTTAATCAGGTTATAATAAAAGGAAAAATACATACTCCTATTATATTGAGTATTGATGCTGCAACTGCATCCCTCCAGCAGATTTTGAAATCCAACTACCACTATGGCCTTGTGATGTTTTTGTTCTGTTTTTTAGTTTTGTTTATTATTCGACATTAAGGAGGTTGGCATGGTAGAAACAGGCCAGATCCAGACAGACAGAATCTCAGCACTTGGGTAGCTCCTTGAATGTGTCTACCTGGTTTCGGGCTGGACATCTCCAAACTCCAAGCAATGTTTGAAAAAGAGTTTCCCATTTAGTGTTTAGGCTCCCAAAAAGAAAATATCAGTAAAGTATTTTTGGTGGACAGTCTTGATGAACCAGAGGAGTCGGATTTTGGGGGAAGTGAGACTCCAGTGGTTTTCTCCCCTGAAGTAGTCCGGCTCCAACACCAGCAGAGGAGACTGAACAACAGTCCGTTGAGCCGCCCACCAGTTTTCAGGGGAGCCCCGAAAGGTCACAGCAGCCTCAGCCTAGGCGTCAGCGAAATGTGCCCCTCTCTTCCTCTGGGCAAGCGACTAGGGAGATGATAGACTCCAGAGTCATTGAGTTCCTTGCCCAGAGGAAGAGTGAGGGGCAAGAGGAAGCGATGCTGAGGGGGATGGTGCCATTACTGAGGCGCGTGAATCCCAACAAGTATAGTGCATGTGTAGCAGGACTGGCGATGGTCCTAGACATGTTTGCATCCCCATACCCGGGAGACATTGTATCCCAAATCAATACCCTGTCTGTACCCTCGCAGCATGCTCCCAGCTACAACCAACAACACCATGGCCCACCTTTACCTGTGCCATGTTATCGGGTAGTACAAGACACAAACCAACCCCCTTCACATTCTTCAACTCATGCTGCCTCTTATTCGACTGTGACCCAACATCCTGACCAGGTTAGGCCAGGAACCTAATTTCCTCCTGGTTCCTTGAGCAGGGAATTATTTGATTTATAAAAATGTGTGTACTATTGTTGTTTTATTTTATTGTTTTTTATGTTTCCTTAATATTTGGCAAAATTGTGTGCCTTTTTTTTATTTGGGGGGCTTGGGTTTAAGTATCGTTGAAGTTTATGATAAAAATAAAATAAATTGACATGCTGCAGATTTTAAAATCCATACCGTAGGTCAAAATCCGCATGGAAAAAAAATCTGCATTGTGTGCATAAGAATTTCAAATTCTCATAGAATATAATGTACATGACCTACGGTGTGGAATTTTGCATGCAAATCCGCGGAGAAAATCTGACTCAATTCTGGGAGAAAAAAAAATTTCACCTTCTCTCTGGCTGTGACGCTCTCTGCTGCGATTGGACAGCACTACAGCCAGGGAGAAGGAGACACCCATCGAGAAACAGGGCAGTCTCCTCCTCATTGTTCCGATGCTAAAATTTGCATACCAGGTGGAAAAATACAACGGGGGCCACAGCGGACGAATGGAGCGGCGCCCAGAAAAAATTGTAAGTGCAGTTAGATCCCTGCACTATGCCCTACATATCCTGATACTTAGTTTATAATGTCTGGACCCATGAAATGTCCTCTTTAAGGCTACCAGAAATGCCAAGTCCACCCCTTACCGTACTATACAGCCTATTACTGTCACTGACTGTAGTAGGCTATGTATTGTAGTGAGTGCTTTGTGCAGCAGCACATCCTGCTATGACTGAGAGGAGGAGTGAGCCATACAGTCCACAATCTCATCCTCTTTGTCCTCAGTAATACTTTTGAATCTTTTAGAAGCCAATGAGAACTGTGGCCTACTACTACTACTGGCTAGATGGTCGTTGCTGCTACTACTCAAATTCTGACTCTGCAAGGACGAGGCATAGGTCTTTAAATTTGCATTCTTCCATTTTCAGACATTTTATTATGAGGTATATACACTCACCTAAAGAATTATTAGGAACACCTGTTCTATTTCTCATTAATGCGATTATCTAGTCAACCAATCACATGGCAGTTGCTTCAATGCATGTAGGGTTGTGGTCCTGGTCAAGACAATCGCCTGAACTCCAAACTGAATGTCAGAATGGGAAAGAAAGGTGGGCTACAACAGCAGAAGACCCCACCCGGTACCACTCATCACTATAAATAGGAAAAGGAGGCTACAATTTGCACGAGCTCACCAAAATTGGACTGTTGAAGACTGGAAAAATGTTGCCTGGTCTGATGAGTCTCGATTTCTGTTGAGACATTCAAATGGTAGAGTCCGAATTTGGCGTAAACAGAATGAGAACATGTATCCATCATGCCTTGTTACCACTGTGCAGGCTGGTGGTGGTGGTGTAATGGTGTGGGGGATGTTTTCTGGGCACACTTTAGGCCCCTTAGTGCCAATTGGCCATCATTTAAATGCCACGGGCTACCTGAGCATTGTTTCTGACCATGTCCATTCCTTCATGACCAGCATGTACCCATCTTCTGATGGCTACTTCCAGCAGGATAATGCACCATGTCACAAAGCTTGAATGATTTCAAATTGGTTTCTTGAACATGACAATGAGTTCACTGTACTAAAATGGCCCCCACAGTCACCAGATCTCAACCCAATAGAGCATCTTTGGGATGTGGTGGAACGGGAGCTTCGTGCCCTGGATGTGCATCCCTCAAATCTCCATCAACTGCAAGATGCTATCCTATCAATATGGGCCAACATTTATAAAGAATGCTATCAGCACCTTGTTGAATCAATGCCACGTAGAATTAAGGCAGTTCTGAAGGCAAAAGGGGGTCCAACACCGTATTAGTATGGATGGTGTTCCTAATAATTCTTTAGGTGAGTGTACATGAACAGTCAAAGGTTTCCTATAAATAAAAAGTAATGGGTTTGGTGCAAACAGATTATTAAATGGTACTAGAAAATTTGCAAGTGTGTTTTCTTTCATTTAAAGACAGAGGCACAACTAAATGCCCATTCTCTTCTACAAACACACTGCACACTAGTATTGACTATTTACTTAGCGGATAATGTACTGTTTGTGTTGAAATATCTTTGAACTATGTGCTTAATATCACTGGTTCAACAATTACATTTTTGCAATAAAATATGTATGAAACACAGTCTAATGCAGTAAAGTGTACAATAACAGATATAAGATTGCAGTGTTTGCAGTGAAATGTCTTTGAAGTATGCATTTAAAATCATTGGTTTAAAAATGAAATTTTTGAACTAAACTGTCTATGAAACACACAGCCTGATGCAGTAATATGTCCTCTAATACCGATAAAACAATGCAGTGTTTGTGGCTAAATGTTTTTGACCTATGTGTTTGATATTACTGGTTCAACAATGTAAGTTTGTACTAACATGTATATGAAATACATGATATGATGCAGTAATGCGTTAACTAACATGGATATAGAAATGCAATGTTTGCAGTGAAATGTTCTTGAAATATGTGTTTAATATAACTGGTTCAACAATTACATTTTTCTAGTAAAATGTCTATCAAACACATTATGATGCAGTAATGAATTTGCTAACATGGATGTAACAATGCTGCGTTTGCGGTGAAATGTCTTTGAAGTATTTATTTGATATCACTGGTTCAACAATGAAATTTTGTTCTAAAATATCAATGAAACACATGGTCTGATGCAGTAATGCGTTTGCTAACATGGATATAACAATGCAATGTTTGCAGTGTTTGCATTGCTGATCCTCTATTTCAACACTGGATCCCCATTGACTGCAATGAGATCTGATAGAGATTGGGTCAATCTCCAACATTAATGCCGAGTTTCGGCCCAAACAAAACACATTGCATGCAAGGGGTTTTGTCCAGCTGACATTTGCGCAAGCAAACAGATCTCTGAAACGAAGATGTGAATGCAGCCTTAGCTATAAGACAATTTCTAGGACATATATTGGTTATAGCAAAACTTGTCGTTGTCTGACACTGGAAGGAAAAAGAATCTCCAGAACTAGGTGATGTAATTGCTGCAATTAACTCCTGTTTTCACCATGAGAAACTCTTAGCAAACAGTGTATTTGGGAAGCCAAAAGTGAATAACAATTGGAAACTGCGGGTGGTGCACCAATTCACTTTAATTATTCTAAATTTGTCAGATCACAGTAGACATCAGAGATGACTTGTTTAATAGTAACAGTTTTTTTTTTCAGTCTATTACTGTATATGATATATTGTTTTTCTCTTTACCATCAGTATTATTTATGTATTATTTATTTTATGCACTTATATAGCACCACTATATTCCGCAACGCTTTACAGACATTAGCATTCAACTGTCCCCAATGGGGCTCACAATCTAAGGTCCCTATCAGTATGTCTTTGGAGTGTGGGAGGAAACCCACGCAAACATGGAGAGAACATACAAACTCCATGCAGATGTTGTTCTTGGTCGGATTGGAACCTAGAAGCCCAGCACTGCAAGGCACCAGTGCTAATCACTGAGCCACAGTGATTTGTATATAAAAACTGCAATAAAAATTATGGAAACAGAAAAATTGCATTATTGCTGTAAAATGCATTTGCTGTAATGCGATGACTTAATAACATGGATATAATGCAGTGAAAAAAAAAGGTGCAATTACTCAGCATTTGCAGTAGTATGCTATTGGGGTGCTGGCAATCAGCCTATGTGGAAACTAGAGGTTTTGAAAAGAAAAACTGTCTGCCTATAATAACCTTACCTGTCTTGGCTCCAGCGGCGTGGTCCTCAGCCTTGGCACGGCCGCACTGGAAGAGACTTGCTGCTGAGCCACATCCCCTGGTGACGAGACCGCATTCTTAATAACAGAATGCAATGCTCTTTCTCTTCCCCCAGCAAGTGTGTGCTGGAGGAGATTAGCAGTGGGCTGATTTAGGCTCCTTTCACACTAGCGTTCGCTGGTCCGCTCGTGAGCTCCGTTTGAAGGGGCTCACGAGCGGACCCGAACGCAGCCGTCCAGCCCTGATGCAGTCTGAATGGAGCGGATCCGCTCAGACTGCATCAGTCTGGCGGCGTTCAGCCTCCGCTCCGCTCGCCTCCGCACGGACAGGCGGACAGCTGAACGCTGCTTGCAGCGTTCGGGTGTCCGCCTGGCCGTGCGGAGGCGTGCGGATCCGTGCGGATCCGTCCAGACTTACAATGTAAGTCAATGGGGACGGATCCGTTTGAAGATGCCACAATGTGGCTCAATCTTCAAGCGGATCCGTCCCCCATTGACTTTACATTGAAAGTCTGGACGGATCCGTCCGAGGCTATTTTCACACTTAGCTTTTTTTTGTCATTTTAATGCAGACGGATCCGTTCTGAACGGAGCCTCCGCCTGCATTATTATAAGTGGATCCGTTCAGAACGGATCCGCCCGAACGCTAGTGTGAAAGTAGCCTAACTCAGCTGTCCTATTGCTGTGTATTAGTTTTTCTGACTAATGGAGCAACGAGTAAATGGACCTATCCGGTTCTGATCCAGGGACTCTGTACTCAATTTAAATCCCTTCCTGGCCATACACCATTGCTAGTGATGGTTTTTGTTGGCTCTAGCTGGTTACCTTGTTCCTGGTTCTTTTGATGCTATTTGTCCCCAGTGTTCCTGACTCCGGCTTGTTTTCTGACCACTCTCTGTCTCGCGTTTTTATACTGTGTAGCTCGTTCTGGTTCTGACCCATTTCATATTACTTTTCTTTTGTGTTGTCCATGTTGTGTGTCTTGTTAGTTCTGTCGTCAAGTTGCGGCTCTGCCCTTTAAAAAGGGAACCTGTCACCTGGATTTTGGGTATAGAGCTGAGGACATGGGCTGCTAGATTGCCTCTAGCACATCTGCAATATCCATTCCCCATTCACCATAGCTCTCTGTGCTTTTATTGTGTCAAAAATGATTTTATATATATGTAAATGAGTCTACTAACGGTTCTTGAGCCCAGCCACGCCCACTGTGAAGGAGCCCAGCACAGCCCCGCATCTTCCGAATCTCCTCCTTGCACCCAGATGTCACAAAGCTAGAGCACTGTAATTTTACGATGCGCAAGCTAGCGCATGCGCAGTGTCAGCATAGTGTTCCTTCCCTGTGCTGGCATCAGCCTCATGGAATGAAAATGTGCATGTGCTAGCTCACGCATTGCGAGATTATGGCGCTTTAGCTTTGTGACGTCGGGGAGCAAGGAGGAGATTCGGAGGATACGGGGCGGTGCTGGGCTCCTTCACAGTTGGCGTTACTGGGCTCAGAGTCAGAGAATATATATACATCTAATTGACTCTGAAGCCTGCTTGAGGCGTCGGTCAATTAGATCGAGGTAACAGGTCCCCCGATCTCAGCCGTGGAACGCTGTTACCGGACCAGAAGTGCGTGACTTCCGGTTCCGGTCTGCGCAGATGCCATTGTCATATTTGACCTTGGCATCTGAAAGGTAATATGTATGTGATCAGCCTTATGGCTGATTGCATACATATGCTGCGGGTCTCTGCTATTTAAAATAACAGAAACCCCGCAGCTAAGGTGCCATCTGCACGTGCGAGCGGGCGCCATGTTTAGGGATCGGACCCATGACGTATAGCTACGTCATGGGTCCTTAAAGGGTTAAGCACAGTGTGCCCAGACCCTCCCACAAAACATTTACTTATCAAATTCTCTAAAATCCACACCCTTGTATTTTTCTACCTCTCCTACATTAGTGGTAATCATGTTTTATCAGACACATTCCTTCCAGGTAAGAACATGAACACGGTATGGTGCTTCTTCTTGGTCAGCCTAGGGATCTCCCTTCCTACTGCCGCCCTCATTGACTGATGAGGCTGTCTTTAAGCCTTTGAGCCAATCAGAGCAAGGACTCCCCCAACTCCCTCACAGTGTTATCTGATCCTCTGTCTTCTTTCTCCCTTGTGGTTTTCCCCACCAATATTAAAAGTAAAGTGGGCTAGGTGCCATTTTTATACGATTCAACCAAAACCACCGCAAAACCTTTGGATTAGGGATGAGCGAATCGACTTCGGATGAAACATTCGAAGTTGATTTGCATAAAACTTTGTGGTACCTTGAAACCGAACCTGAGTTCGGGAAATGTTTTTTTACAGTACAAATTAATTTATAAAGTTATTGCTTGAAGTCTTGCGAGACTTTGCGAATAAATAACTTTGGCTCATCTGAGCCAATACATTCTAATACTGTACAGAGCACCTGCTCCATACAGTATTAGAATGAAGTTTTATGTGAATCAACTTCGGATGCTTCATGCAAAGTCGATTCGCTCATCCTTACTTTTTATGAGATTCGTAATGAATCTGATTTGTTTAGAATAGATTTGCTCATCTCTACTCTGTACATCTTTTTATAACTAGTACAGTGAAATATTTTCTTTGGCTGGAGCAGGGGAAATAACAAGCAGACACTCATTGAAGTCTGCATGCTGGGTTTAATATTAGCAGCAAAAGAATATTGGGTCTAACAGCGGTGCCCTAGAACACAGTTATGGGAGGAAGAGCTAATAATTGCTAAACCACCAGCCGATCCAGTTATATTTTTAGTAAATTTTACTTTGTAAGAACGACACTGTGGATGATGGTGACTCTGACACCAACAGTGTCAATGTTATGTGCCTGAAGAGCAGTTACTCTGTATACATGAAGCTGCTAAATAGGCCATTATGATGTCTGTGCTTATAGCAAGTCTGTCAAGCAGGCTTATACAATCTTTAGTAATAATAATAATAATAATCTAAATTATTTAATTACAAACTGCATTTATTAACATCTATACGGCATTCACTCCCACCCTCAGCTTTTGGAGGCTTTGACAGTTTCATGCAATGCAAAATTGCTAGGTTTGAGTTTTTCCAGTTATGCCGTTTGTCCATTTGATTTGGCCATAACCTGGAATTATTTGCATCTTTAAAGTCTACAAAGCTCCACCTCCTTTGCAATGAGGTAGGTTATTGACTCATTACTAACTACTGAAAAGTGCTAGTCTTGAATTTTTTAAGCATATGAAATTGCTTGATTGTGGGAATAAATGTATTATATGTGATTATTATTAATACCTAGGGCTTTAAAAGCTGGCAGCTAGCCAATATTTCGAATTAGCATAAAAAACAATGTCGTTCATATTCACAAGCAGGGTAATAATTCTGTTATTGTCTCACCATAATTTTTATTTCTATGAAAGACAATGGTATGGCGCAAATAAGTATTTTATATCTTAGGCATTTGCTATTGGAACCGCAAAATGAATTAAGACTTGTTCTTCATATCCCAAAATGAATGTAGAGCCAGAGTACAAACCCCTCATATATTTAGACCTAATCCCTTAATTACGTACCCTCTGCACTCTCGGGTCCTCCTTAACTTCAGGTGGTGTCAAAGCTTTTTTAAACTACTGAATGGATTTAAAGAGGTTGTACCTCTGTTAAATGTTATCTTTACTATAATTTAGCATGAAAAATGACAGTTAACTCACATTATTATGACCACTTCCTACATCGGCAGCTTGTAACTCATTAATGAAGTCATGTGTGGTGAGCTGGCTTGGTGGGTATATGATATGCGATAGGCTGTCTGCACACATATCCCTTGTTGCTGTCATGGATTAAAGGGTCAATTTATCAGAGTTGCAAAAAGGGATGATTATTGGCTTTCTGGCCAAGGGTGCCAGTATTTCTGAAACTGTGCAATTTGTGATCTGTTCATATGCTGCTGTGGTGAAAGTGTATTGCAAGTAGACAAATGACACTATAGTGAATAAGCACATGGAAACTGTGGACCACCACATGCCATTGATGTGAAAGGTGAACGTCAGCTACGAAGTTGTGCAAGGGTCACTGCACCTCTGCTAAAGAAGTTGCATCGGCAGAAAAGGCTTCATTTATCGCAGCAGTATAACAAATAACAAATAAATGGACGTTGGCATGTCAGGCAAGAACCTTCAAAGAACAAACATCCTACAACCAGTGCTGGAAGAACACAAGATGGTGGTGACAGTGTTATAGTCTGGGGAAAGTTTTTATGGTATTCTCTGGGCCCTATCATCTATCTGGAAGACACTCGCAACTGATTTGGGTATGAATCCATTCTTGCAAATCACGTACAATCATACATGTCTTTCCTGGGGGAATATTTGATCTTCAAGCATGAAAATGGGGCATGTCAAACAACTAGAAATGTATGACATTGCTTTGAAGAGCATATCCAAAAAATAAAAAGGGTACGGAGACAGCACGTCCTTTCTGTGTAGTTTATTCCAGATGCTTGGTTGGAAGAGCATGATCAAGACTTTCAAATACTACCCAAGCCCACTAATTCCCCAGACTTGAACCCAATTCAGCATCTATGGGACCACATAATTCATCATGTTTGCTCTATGGATCCTTTCCCAGGCACCCTCCAGCAGCTTTGGGATGCACTTCAGTCAGCATGGCTCCAGATACCTGTGACAACCTACCAGAATATTGAGGACATCATTATCACAGTGTCTGTTGGCTGTTCAAGGAGCTGCCATGCTCACCGGTACTTTAGCTCTCCAAGCACAATGCTGTACATAATACAGTGGCTGTGCTTGGTACTGCAGCTCAGCACCATTCTGTCACGATCAGTGTGGGGGAAAAACTCCACACTAAACACAGGAGGGAAGGGTAACAGTAACTGGGCCTGGAAACTAGAGAAGGAAAAGGTCACCTCCTAAACAACCCTAATCAATATGAGTAGACCAGTGGCGACTCTAGGAACAATATATAGGGGGGGCACAAAGATACCACAGTCAAAAATGGGGGGGCAAAAACAAAATAAGATTACAAAATACGAGAGAGTTGCGGTCTGCAGGGATACAGTTATAATAAAACAATTTACTTACAAAAGAAGCTATTCAGTCGTCTGCTGTGCTGTCCTCTGCTTGCTTCCACGGATTCTTTCCCCTTCTTTCTGTCTCTCGTCAGTGCACAGGCGCACTGTTATGGTGGATCTGTGGAAGACACACTGTTATGGGGGATCTGTGGAAGACACACTGTTATGGGGGATCTGTGGATGACACATTATGCCTCTCATTAGCCCTCATTATGCCTCTCATCACTCCCATATCAGCCCCCATATAAGCCCTTATGCCTCATTAGCCCCCATTATTCTTCTTATTAGCCCCATTGGCCCCCATTATGCCTCATTAGCCCACATTATGCCTCTAATTAGCCCCCATTGTGCCTCTTATTAGCCCCCATATGCCTCCAATTAGCTCCATATGCCTCCAATTAGCCCCCATATGCCTTCAATTAGCCCCCATATGCCTCCTATTAGCCCCCATATGCCTCCTATTAGCCCCCATATGCCTCCTATTAGCCCCCAATTAGCCCCCATATGCCTCAAATTAACCCCATATGCCTCCAATTAGCCCCATAGACCCCATATGCCTCCAATTAGCCCCCATATGCCTCCAATTAGCCCCCAATTAGCCCCCATATGCCTCCAATTAGCCCCATAGACCCCATATGCCTCCAATTAGCCCCCATATGCCTCCAATTAGCCCCCATATGCCTCCTATTAGCCCCATATGCCTCCTATTAGCCCCATAGACCCCATATGCCTCCAATTAGCCCCCATATGCCTCCAATTAGCCCCCATATGCCTCCTATTAGCCCCCAATTAGCCCCCATATGCCTCAAATTAACCCCATATGCCTCCAATTAGCCCCATAGACCCCATATGCCTCCAATTAGCCCCCATATGCCTCCAATTAGCCCCCAATTAGCCCCCATATGCCTCCAATTAGCCCCATAGACCCCATATGCCTCCAATTAGCCCCCATATGCCTCCAATTAGCCCCCATATGCCTCCAATTAGCCCCCATATGCCTCCTATTAGCCCCATATGCCTATTAGCCCCCATATGCCTCCAATTAGCCCCATATGCCTCCTATTAGCCCCATATGCCTCCTATTAGCCCCATATGCCTCCTATTAGCCCCCAAATATGCCTCCAATTAGCCCCCAAATATGCCTCCAAATGCCCCCATACATCTCCAATTAGCCCCCAAATATGCCTCCAATTAGCCCCCAAATATGCCTCCAATTAGCCCCCAAATATGCTTCCAATTAGCCCCATATGCCTCCTATTAGCCGCATATGCCTCCTATTAGCCCCCATAATGCCCCCAGCAGCCACATTTTTTATAAAATTAAAAAAAAAAAACACTTACCTCTCCTGCTCCTGGACGGACGCCGCCTGCCATTTTCTCCCTCCTCAGTCGACTGTGCGTGCTCTAAACTGGCGCGCACAGCGTGAGGTCACAGAGCGACCTCACGCTGTGCGCAGCCCTGCACAGCCGACAGCCGAGGACCAGGAAGTGGTGAGTACAGAGCGTTCACCACTTCCTGGTCCTTCTGTACTAATGAGCGCTTCCTTAATGGAAGCGCTCATTAGTATTCACTCGGGGGAATCAGCGGGGGGGCACCTGGGGGGGCAAGGAACAACATAGGGGGGGCAATTGCCCCCCCTCGCCCCCCTCTAGCGACGCCACTAGAGTAGACCTTGAAGGTAGGAATATTCATAAGCTTGATACCTAGGCCCATATATCCCTATAAGGCCCTGGAATGAGGTTAGGACCAGAGACAACCCATTCCTCCCCATATGGACGAATGGAAGTCTCTGTCTCAGGCCCAGATATAAACAACAGGGAATATAACAAACACAATACAATAAGAAAAGACGAGACTTAGCTGAAAGTAGAAAACTGGCAACTCCAGAAACACCATAGAGTACAACCAGCAAGTTAGAAGACAGGAATAAAATCTATAAACCGCACCTCCAAGAGTGAGAATCAGCTACTTATGGGAAAGGTAAATTACCAAACAAGCAACACCTGAAGAAAGGGGTGTGGCAATCACCAAAACACATACACAATAAGATCCACAGGGAACTTGTCAATTTAACCCATGAGTTACCAGTCTCTCCGATCTCCTGGTATCTGCCACGGGAACATCCGTGACAATACCCCCCCTTGTACAGGTGACCTCCGGGCACTCAGGACAGACCTTATCCGGGTGAGATCTATGAAAGACATTCACTAAACGATTGGCATTAACTTCGGATGCCGGCACCCACATCCTCTCCTCCAGTCCATAACCTCTCCAGTTGACAAGATATTGAAGTGATCCACAGAGAACTTGAGAGTCAACTATTTTTGCGATCTCGAATTACAAATTACTGTCCACCATGACTAGAGCAAGTGGCAAGGAAGATGGCTGTAAAGGTTCCACATATTTTTTCAACAAAGACCTATGGAACCCATTATGAAATTTCAGGGCCTGAGGAAGCTCAAGACAAAAAGCTACAGGATTAATAATGGCCGTGATCTTATATGGGCCGATAAACCTTGGACCCAACTTCCAGAAAGGTACCTTCAACTTAATGTTTCTTGTGGACAGCCACACAGAATCATCCACACTTAGATCCGGATCATTCATACGTTTCCTGTCAGCCACAAGTTTATATTTGTTGCCCATCTTTTTCAAGTTATTTAGAATTTTTCGCCATATCGATGACAAAGATGATGAAAAGCGTTCTTCCTCAGGGATACCAGAAGTAGTAGAACCAGAAAATGTGCCAAACTGCGGGTGAGACCCATAGGCCCCAAAAAGCGGCGACTCACCAGTGGACTCCTGACTACGATTGTGTATGGCAAACTCTGCCAAAGACAAAAAGGAAGACCACTCCTCCTGTTTCTCAGATACAAAACATCTCAAGTAAGTCTAGATAGCCTTGCGGTTCGCCCGGCGGTCGTTTCATGGCGAACTTTGCTCGTTCGCAAATCGCCCAACATGCGAACATATGGCGATGTCCAACGGGGCCATATTATTATGCATTGCGACAAACTTTGACCCATGACATATCCATCAGGTGGGACAGGACAACTAATTGAGACATTTCAGCACATGGACACACTCCCCATTTTACATTCAGTCTTTTTGTGTAGGGAGAGGTTGCTGTGTGGAGCAGGAGCAGACTGTTAGGGACACCAAAAGCTAGCTAATAGGGCCACAAAAGTCCTTTAAAGGACTGGTATTGGTGTGCTATTGATAGGTGTGACTTACTGAGGGGGTGTGATATACTTATAATATACTTTCTAACATAGAAAGTATATTATAGTGCATTTGTATTGTGCAGCAGTTGTGTGCGGTTCTGCTGTGATACTGCAGCTATACAGAGGGACAAATGCTATTGGAATAACTAATTGCAACTGGTGTGCTTTATTTGTTGCCCCCCCAAAAAAAGTGATTGAGGCAGGGGTGTGATATACCTATAATATACTTTCTATATCGTGCATTTGTATCGTGTAGAAGTTATGTGCGGTTCTGCTGCAATACCGCAGCTATACAGAGGGACAAACGCTAATTGAACAACTAATTGCAACTGGTGTGATTTTCCTGCTGCCCCCAAAAAATATGATTAAGGGGTTTGATATACCTGCTTCCAGCAAATAATCATTAAGGGGTTCTATATACCTGCTTCCACAAATACAGCTCTTCTATAGGGACTTTGTCACAGTGTCATTTTGAAAATGACAGGCAGAGGAAGAGGCAGGCCATTCCGCAGGGCTGGTAGGGGACGAGGCAGGTGCCCCAGGCCCGAGCCTAAGTGGGAAGTTGCAGAAGGTGAGTGCAATTACGTCAAAGGACGCACCAGACTTGGTTAAGTGGCTCACTCAGCCTTCCGCTCTTGCACCCTCCTCATCCTTTGTATCAGCACCCTCCACACTCTCTGCTGTGTGCACCCCCAAAGATACCACCACCACCATAGCCCCTCCACTCAAGTCAGAGGAATTATTTTCTCATCCATTCCTAGACCTTACCGATGCGCAGCCATTCTTGGCATCGGATGAGGAAGAGGAGGTAGCAACGGCCACCACCCAGATTTCTGATGACAGTACACAGATCAGCCCAAGGAGGGTGGTCCCCGCTGTTGCTGCCTACTCAGAGATCTCTAATGTCAGTGGTAATGAATGTCAGTGACGTTGATGAATGTCAAGTAGGTGTCCACAAGAGAGGAAGAGAAGGGAGAGACGGAGCAGCAGATAGGGAGGAGAAGGATGAGAAGCAGGCAGAACTCGCAGTGCACAGGAGGCAAAAAGCAGACTGCTAATGTATCTGGAGTGAGCTATCCACCATGCATGGTCACATCTGGCGCTCCCAGGACGCCGGCACATGGCTATGCAGTGTGGGCTTTTTTTTAACATGTCAGCTGCTGATAATATTGTTACCATCTGCAGCCTGTGCTATCAACGCATAAGTCGCGGTAAGTCCAACACTCACCTAGGGATAACCACCTTAAGAAGGCACCTGGCCTCCCATCACCAAGCCCAGTGGAAGCATAGCCGTCAGAACCCACAAAGCCACACTCCCTGTGCTCCATGTCCTACCTATTCTCCTTTTCCTCTCTCCTCCCATTTGTCCTCCACTTCACCTTCCACCGTGCCGTCGTCGCGTTCATCTGGCACAAGGCTGGCTTCCATGGCCAAAATGTTCAAGCGTAAAAAAATGACGACGCCGGATAATCCTCTTGCCCAACGGCTGACCGCTGACTTGTTGGAACTGCTAGCCCGCCAACTACTGCCATATAAATTGGGGGACTCAGAAGCCTTTAGAAAATTTGTGGCCATTGGCACACCGCATTGGAAGGTCCCTGGAAGGAAATATTTGTCCCGGAAGGGCATCCCTGAACTATATGGCCACGTTCAGCGGCAAGTGAATATAACTGTGGCAAACAGTGTCAGTGCCAAGATACATCTGACCACAAACACGTGGTCTAGAAAATATGGGCAGGGAAGGTACATAACTTTTGCTGCCCACTGGGTGAACCTTCTGACGGCTGTCAAGCATATAACCCGTGGCACCCGTATGGATTTGGTGTTACTGCCACAGATTGCATGCATGCCTGCCTCTTCTTCTCCTCCTCCTCCATCCTCTGTATCCTTACTTTTCCACTGCTACCGCCTCTTCCACTGCACCCCCCCAAGCTCCCCAGAACATATTCAAAGTGCCAGGTGAGACGCTGCCATGCTGTGCTACAGCTGTTGTGCCTGGAAGCCAATAGCCACACCGGACCTGCACTCCTTTCAGACCGATCAGTGGCTCACACTGTTCAATTTGACAGTTAGTAAAGTGGTGTGCGACAATGGTACCAATCTGCTGAGTGCGCTGAAACAGGGCAAAATGACACACGTACCTTGCATGGCACATGTCATGAACTTAGTCGTGCAGTGATTCATTGCCAAATACCACAGGGTCCAAAACGTCTTGCATGGGCATGGCTCGTCTTGCTGATGTTCAGCGGCAACAACACTTGCCCGTCAGATGTCTGATTTGTGACTGCCTGACACGCTGGAACTCCACCTTGTATATGCTTGATAGGCTGCTCCAGCAGAAACGTGCTGTTAACAACTATCTGTACAAACTCTGCAGCAGGACAGGTTCTGAGGAGATAGTTTTTTTTTTCCACCATGCCAGTGGCTGCTCATGTGTGCCGCATGCAGACTTCTGCGGCCATTTGATGAGATCACTAAACTGGTCAGTCGCAGTCAGGGCGCCATCAGTGACATCGTACCTTACGCCTTCTTTCTGGAGTGTGCATTGTGTCATGTCATTGATCAAGCCATCGAGGAGCAGGAGCAAGAAGATGAGGAAGTCACAATGCCGAATGAATTCACGGGGGGGGAGGGGGGGGCTACTCCACCTGAGACAAGTCAGCAGGAGTCTGAAGAGGAGTCAGAGGAGGATGGTGGCTGGGGGGGAGGAGGAGGAGCAAGAAGAGCAGGCTTTAAACTTTTCTGGGATCCCTGGTGTTGTCCACGGATGGGGGGAGAAGACCGAGGACGACATCTCCTGGGCGATGAGCAGGAGCCAGGCTGCTCCACAGATTCCAATTTAGTGCAAATAGGAACCTTCATGCTCCAGTTTTTGAAGAGGGACCCCCGTATAAAAAGCATAAAGGGCAAGGACCAGTACTGGATGGCAACATACTTAGACCCCTGGTACAAAAACAAAATGGCAGACATGTTACCAGCATCACAGAGGGCTTTCAGAATGCAGCATTTCCAGGCCTTGCTGTGAGAGATGCTGCATTCTGCTGTTGCAGGTGCTGGCAGAGGATTTTCCACCCACAGAGAAACATTTGCGAGTACCAATCCTACAGTGCATTTAAAAAGAGGGCGGTTTGAAAATGTGTTGGTCACTTCAGATATGAGATCATTCTTAAAGCCAACCTATCGACAGCTTCCCTCCAGATCCAGCCTCAGCAAACGCCTAGACCGCCAGGTGTCTCGGAGGAATTCAACACCTGTGACGACCACGTTTAATTGAATTTTCTCACGACAGCCCAAAAATATCCGCCATCATCCAGAACAAGTAATAGTCCCTGTCTTAGGTTAATACAGCGGCATAAAAGCCCTTTTTTGTCCAGTGAATGCCTAATATTTGGGACCTCTGGGTTATTCAACACCTGTGATTACCACGTGTTATCGAATTTCAACTATTATTATTTGTTTTTGTTTTTCAAGAGGGGGGATTTTGTTAGGCATGTTTTTAATATAATTTAAAAAATTTTGTTCTTGTTAACATATGTATTTGACATCTATTTGTACTGGCCTGCAGTAAAATTGATATCCAATGACCATCTAATATACCTCCAGCAATATAATTACTTGTTCTTTCCTGTCCTGTGAATGCCTAATGTTTGGGGCCTGTACTACACTGGTCTGCAGTAAAATTGATATTGAATGGCTGTCTAATATACCTCCAGCCACATAATCACTTGATCTTTTATGTATGGTGAATGCATAATTTTTGGGGCCTGTAATCTAACTGGCCAACAGTAAAGTTGTTATACGGTGACCGCCTAATGTACCTACAGTCACATTATCAATTGTTTTTTTCTGTACGGTAAATTAATAATTTTTTGGGCCTGTAGTCCCCTGGCCTGCAGTAAAATGGATATCCAATGACCGTCTAATATACCTCCAGCCACATAATTACTTGTTCTTTTCTGTCCGGTGAATGCCTAATGTTTGGGGCTTGTACTCCAGTGGCCTACATTAAAATTTTTATCCATTGACCGCATAATGTACCTTGAGCCACATAATCACAATTTCTTTTATGTCAGGTGAATACCTAATTTTTAAGGACCGTACTCCCGTGGCCTTAATTAACATTTTTCTAGGCTCCAGCAGCACACATTTCTGAGAATTTCCCTTTAAGATGCTTAAAAATGGCCCCTGAATAAAATAAAAAATTTGGGGGGAAATTTTCGCCATGGTATGTCACTGTCCATGTTGTGGGACTATTTGTGCACTTCTTGTAAGTATTTGGTGGCTGAAAATATGACCTGAAGATTTTTCAGGTTCGCCTGCCATTAAAGTGAATGGGGCCCGTCGCGATCTTGCGGTTCACAAACATTTGATTGAGTTCACGCTATTGCGTTCGCAAATTGTCCTAACCGATGTTCGTCCATCACTATTTTGTAAAATAAACACCTTTGTATAATCACAGCCTTTACTTAATAAATGCAGTGCATACAACCATCTGCTAAATGGTCGATTGCATCTCAATCAGTGATGGATTGGGTAGAGTGCCAACAGTGGACAATCCCTGCATAGACCACATCTACAGACGTGGACAAAATTGTTGGTACCCTTTGGTCAATGAAAGAAAAAGTCACAATGGTCACAGAAATAACTTTAATCTGACAAAAGTAATAATAAATTAAAATTCTATAAATGTTAACCAATGAAAGTCAGACATTGTTTTTCAACCATGCTTCAACAGAATTATGTAAAAAAATAAACTCATGAAACAGGCATGGACAAAAATGATGGTACCCCTAACTTAATATTTTGTTGCGCAACCTTTTGAGGCAATCACTGCAATCAAACGCTTCCTGTAACTGTCAATGAGACATCTGCACCTCTCAGCAGGTATTTTGGCCCACTCCTCATGAGCAAACTGCTCCAGTTGTGTCCGGTTTGAAGGGTGCCTTTTCCAGACTGCATGTTTCAGCTCCTTCCAAAGATGCTCAATAGGATTGAGGTCAGGGCTCATAGAAGGCCACTTTAGAATAGTCCAATTTTTTCCTCTTAGCCATTCTTGGGTGTTTTTAGCGGTGTGTTTTGGGTCATTGTCCTGTTGCAAGACCCATGACCTGCGACTGAGACCAAGCTTTCTGACACTGGCTAGTACATTTCTCTCTAGAATTCCTTGATAGTCTTGAGATTTCATTGTACCCTGCACAGATTCAAGACACCCTGTGCCAGACGCAGCAAAGCAGCCCCAGAACATAACAGAGCCTCCTCCATGTTTCACAGTAGGGACAGTGTTCTTTTCTTGATATGCTTCATTTTTTCGTCTGTGAACATACAGCTGATGTGCCTTGGCAAAAACTTCGATTTTTGTCTCATCTGTCCACAGGACATTCTCCCAGAAGCTTTGTGGCTTGTCAACATGTAGTTTGGCATATTCCAGTCTTGCTTTTTTATGATTCGTTTTCAACAATGGTGTCCTCCTTGGTCGTCTCCCATGTAGTCCACTTTGGCTCAAACAACGACGGATGGTGCGATCTGACACTGATGTTCCTTGAGCATGAAGTTCACCTTGAATCTCTTTAGAAGTCTTTCTAGGCTCTTTTGTTACCATTCGGATTATCCGTCTCTTAGATTTGTCATCAATTTTCCTCCTGCGGCCACGTCCAGGGAGGTTGGCTACAGTCCCATGGATCTTAAACTTATGAATAATATGTGCAACTGTACTCACAGGAACATCTAGTTGCTTGGAGATGGTCTTATAGCCTTTACCTTTAACATGCTTGTCTATAATTTTCTTTCTGATCTCTTGAGACAGCTCTTTCCTTTGCTTCCTCTGGTCCATGTCGAGTGTGGTACACACCATATCACCAAACAACACAGTGATTACCTGGAGCCATATATATAGGCCCAATGGCTGATTACAAGGTTGTAGACACCTGTGATGCTAATTAGTGGACACACCTTGAATTAACATGTCCCTTTGGTCACATTATGTTCTGTGTTTTCTAGGGGTACCATCATTTTTGTCCATGCCTGTTTCATGAGTTTATTTTTTTACATAATTCTGTTGAAGCATGGTTGAAAAACAATGTCTGACTTTCATTGGTTAACATTTATAGAATTTTAATTTATTATTACTTTTGTCAGATTAAAGTTATTTCTGTGACCATTGTGACTTTTTCTTTCATTGACCAAAGGGTACCAACAATTTTGTCCACGTCTGTATCATGTTAGGCTAATATCAGCTGTCCACTACAGGATTTATAATTCTGTGTGTCTCTGTCAGGCTTCTACTGTACTGATTTGTACTGACATCATTGTGTGAATACAAATCAGTCTGGCAGAGACACACAGCATTATAAATCATTATATCATGCGGTTCTGTTACAGAAGAAGTGTCCATAATAGGAAATTATGCTCCCACCCAGAGAGAGTTTCCCACAATTGATATGTTCAGCTGAAATTAACCTTCTAGTGGGCCATATAAAGCCAATTGCATAGACCCAGGGATCTATAAAGGATTGCATATGCTTAACATGAATAATATATTTTGTACATCCATATATACTTTTTGAAAAAAAATATTTTTCTTGTTTTTTATTTTTATTTTTCTACATATTTTGTGACACATTGGTTTACCTGTTGTAATTCAGAAGCTAACAGTTTATTGATACAGACTTTCTGCCTCATTTCCACTTTGTAAACTAGATCGGTAAGACCCTGACTAATTTAAAGAACTCGTAATGTGAAGTTCTGTGATATAAAAAAAAAAAAAAACAGACATTTTAGATGGGTTAGTTTTATTTTTAATGGCTTCTGCCCTTATAACTCCTTTAAAGGGGCTTCTGGGATAGGTCATCAGTATCTGATTGGTGGTGGTTTGACACCCAGGACCCGCTGGTCAGCTGTTTGAGAAACCACTTGCACTCACATTAGCACCGCAGACTTCTTGCAGCTTAACTTAGGCCATGTAATGTCATGTTCATCGGTCACATGGCCTAGGCACAGCCCACCTCATTGAAGTGAATGGGGCTGAGCTGCAATCACAGCCGCTGTATAATGTATGGCGTTGTGCTTGGTGAGCTGAGGGTAGGCCAGAGCACTACTGCGAGTGCCAGTGCCTTCTCAAAATGCTGATCGATGGGGGTCCCATGTGGACCCCCACTGATCAGATACTGATGAGTAATGACCTATCCTCCAGATAGGTAATCAGTAAAAAAATCCCAGGAAAGCCACTTTAAGAAAATGAATATGAATTTATATTCTATTGAAATCTTCTGTGTGTTCATAAACTTCCCAAAAGTTCCAATAATACAAGATAATGTTGTCATATGCAAAGAATGCTAATAAAATAACATTACCCCAGCTGTCCTCAACCTAACTACATTTTATTTAGCTGAAATGGTACAGTCTGAGCATGCTGCCTATGCAATGTTCTTTGCAGGAGCTTAGAATTCCAAACCGCTCATGTCTCGCCAAAGATTTACAAAAGAATCCAAGGTTAAATGCCCCAAAGAAGTTAATTAGGTTTAAATGAGTGTCTACTGGATCTATGTGAGCAGCAAATCAACATATAAAGCATTAGATACTTGGCTTTTTAGCAGGACATTATTAAAGAACGCAAACTGTCCTGCTATATTTTAGCCTTTGTTTAGCCTTCTGTAGAAATAGTTGAAGCTGGATAGATATGAACTTCATTTATATTATGTATAATACAATCAGTATGTGCTTCCAGAAAGAAATGGAAGCCATACTTTAGGGTTAACCACACAACTGGTGGTCCTGAGAGAGATGAACTTTTGCACAGTACAGTATGGATCAACTCTTTCATAGTTTAACCTCAATTCTTTCTCCAAAATGCAAATCACTCAACAACCTGGTAAATCAGTTTTACCATTTCTAGTACTGTTGTATTTTGAATAGAGAAAAAAATAAAGACATTTGCATGAATAAAACATTGACAGAGCAGGTTTTTGGTTACCAAAACCTGTAATGTAATAACGGTTCAATTAATATGATAATTTTGATATGTATCTCTTTTTTTAATTCCTAAAGGTAATGTAGTTGTCATCTAATCGTGTACAAGCAAACCAGTTACTGGTTACAATACCTGTGTTAAATCTCTTTGAATCATCCTCAGATATAGTTTTTCTTGAAAAAAATAAAAACCTTGGAAAAAAAAAATTTGTGCTCTGAGCTGTAATTTTTTGGGGTGTGTATAACTTTTTGCTCACTTTTAATAAATTTTTTTGTAGGAGGTTAAGTGAAACCGTTAATCGGCCATTTTAATTTTTTTTCCATTTTGTTGTTTTCTGTATGTCATAAATATTTTTATATTTAAATAGTATCAGCATTTTTGCATGCGGCGATACCCATGGTGTGTATTTTTTATTGTTTGCATTTTATTTTCATTTTAGGGAAAGGGGGTTGATACGAATTTTTATAATTTTTTAATGTTTATTTTTAAAAACTTTTTTTTTACACTTTTCATAGTCCCCATAGGGAACTGTAACAAGCAGTCATCAGACTGCTAATCTCATAGACTTTCATGCATTAGCATTAGAGTCTATGAGTATTTTAGAGTCTATGAGTATTTTCTATAGTATTTTATTATGTTCCTATGGAGCCCTGCCACAGGCAGGGGCTCCATAGGAACTAATGAGTGGCAGCCTTGTGTCACTGAGGAATACAGAGGCTGCCGCACACATACTAGCGGTTGTGGGTTTTTACACATCCAGGTACTGTTGTCACGTTTGACCACAGCATCTGAGGGGTTGTGATTGGCATTACCACTGGACACGGACATTAGGCCTGGGTGTCTGCTGTGTATAACAGCAGGCACCTGGCGGCTATGGCACCCACCATGCTCGCAAGCGGGTACCATCTTTAATGTCCCTCGCAGCACCATACATATGCGGTGCTGGTCGAGAAGGGGTTAAAGCAGTGGCATAGTTATCAGGGAAGCAGGGGAAGCGACTGCTTCGGGGCCCGAGCTAGGAATGGGCCCCAGAGCAGTACTGAATATTTTCATTAGATCTAGGGCTGCCCCTACTCACAACTGCTGTACTTTCTAATAGCACATGCCACTTACAGCAGCAGCACTGGATCTCCTCGCACTGAAGGTCCTTATGCCTCCTCCTATGGCAGTTCTCAGGCTGGGATACGCAGTACTGGCACACCAATTGCCAATACTGCTTTCTGTTTTCTATTGACTGGCAGCTTACTATGACATTAGCTGCCAGCCAATAGCAGAACTTTATGGGATCAAGCCCCACCCACCAGTGTGAAGTTACTGCAGAGTAGGCTGGCTGCTCCAGCACACAGAGCTCTACAATGCCTACCCCCCATGTGTCCTGTTCTCTGACCACCCTTAGTAGATTACCGATTAACCCCTCCACTGCTGTCAGAGGGGTGATGGCACAGAGGGTTATGGCAGCTACTTCTCCAGGCTGCCTGTGAGGACCAGACATCAGCTGTCTACAGGAAAGGTAAGTGTCTGTGTGTAGAAATAGGTGTATAACTACTTGTATGTTCATGTGTGTGTGTATATATATATATATATATATATATATATATATATGTGTGTGTATATATATATATATATATACACACTCACCTAAAGAATTATTAGGAACACCATACTAATACGGTGTTGGACCCCCTTTTGCCTTCAGAACTGCCTTAATTCTACGTGGCATTGATTCAACAAGGTGCTGATAGCATTCTTTAGAAATATTGGCCCATATTGATAGGATAGCATCTTGCAGTTGATGGAGATTTGAGGGATGCACATCCAGGGCACGGAACTCCCGTTCCACCACATCCCAAAGATGCTCTATTGGGTTGAGATCTGGTGACTGTGGGGGCCATTTTAGTACAGTGAACGCATTGTCATGTTCAAAAAAACAATTTGAAATGATTCGAGCTTTGTGACATGGTGCATTATCCTGCTGGAAGTAGCCATCAGAGGATGGGTACATGGTGGTCATGAAGGGATGGACATGGTCAGAAACAATGCTCAGGTAGCCCGTGGCATTTAAACGATGGCCAATTGGCACTAAGGGGCCTAAAGTGTGCCCAGAAAACATCTCCCAAACCATTACACTACCACCACCAGCATGCACAGTGGTAACAAGGCATGATGGATACATGTTCTCATTCTGTTTACGCCAAATTCTGACTCTCCCATTTAAATGTCTCAACAGAAATCGAGACTCATCAGACCAGGCAACATTTTTCCAGTCTTCAACAGTCCAATTTTGGTGAGCTCGTGCAAATTGTAGCCTCTTTTTCCTATTTGTAGTGGAGATGAGTGGTACCCGGTGGGGTCTTCTGCTGTTGTAGCACACCTTTCTTTCCCATTCTGACATTCAGTTTGGAGTTCAGGAGATTGTCTTGACCAGGACTACAACCCTACATGCATTGAAGCAACTGCCATGTGATTGGTTGACTAGATAATCGCATTAATGAGAAATAGAACAGGTGTTCCTAATAATTCTTTAGGTGAGTGTATATATATATATATACACTGTATATATATATATATAGTATATATGTCCATATATGTGGTGAGTGCGTCCATGTATGTGGTGAGTGCGTGTATGAGTGTGTCCATGTATGTGGTGAGTGCGTGTATGAGTGCGCTCATGTATGTGGTGAGTGCCTCCATGTATGTGGTGAGTGCGTGTATGACTGCGTCCATGTATGTTGCGAGTGCGTGTATGAGTGCGTCCATGTATGTGGCGAGTGCGTCCATGTATGTAGTGAGTGCGTGTATGAGTGAGTCCATGTATGTGGTGAGTGCATGTTTTATTGCGTCCATTAAGTTGGGGAGGGGCCCTGTTCAAAAATTTGCTGTGGGGCCTAGTCAGTTCTAGCTACGCCCCTAGGTTAAAGGTAACTTTTTGGCTAAAATGGTGTGACCACATTGTTTCTCTTCACCAATCAACCAAGAAAGCTTTTCTACTAAATAAAATATGGGGTTAGAGAAAATAAGAGATTGGGGAGTCATATTCTGAACACAGCAGAACCTCTGGTTGTTTCAGTTTAGATGTGTATTAGATTGGATGAAACACTAGTTGGAATAATATGCGTCTCAAGACAGCAACTCTGCAGATTTATGATCATGGGAACAACAGTCAGACATCCAATTCCCTTGTACGCAAGCATTTTCACTCTGACGTTAAATGTTATATTAGGATATGGCAGTTATGTGTACAAGTAAATGTTAGCGGAGGCCAAAAAATTGTTGGGGCCTACTGACAAATACAGAATTTCTATTAGAGATTAATTAATTGATTCTAAACAAATCACATAGGTTACAAATTTCCTGCCAAAAAATAAAAAATTCTAGGGAATCCAAAACTTTTGCAGTTTGTACAAGTTGCTCAATATGGAGGCAACAATTTTACACATCATAAGATACGGAAGAAGACATCTGTCACTAAAAAGACAGTTTCTTAAAATCAGACAGTGCAGTGTGATATTAAAAAGGCTGCGTTTTACTATTACCTGCCATCCACCTGTCACTTTGACATTACTAATGCTGTCTTCGCATTTAAGAACTTGAAAGTGGCTGGATACAGTCCTAGGAACCCTGAGAGTGTCATAAATGACTTTGGGCCACTTTACTTAAACCCCAAATCAAACCTAACAACTGATTCATGTGAATTGAACCGGAAATTAATTTCAACAAATTCACTCATCTCTAATTCAGATCCATTTGAAGTCTTAGGAGACTTATCATGACCAGCCTTCTCTACACCGGTCTTGGTATCCCCTGTGCTGATGGAGGATGCCCCTAATTTTTGGCCCCAAAATCCCCCCTTGCCATTATTCTTCCCTTTATAAGACACAGTGCATCTTATAAAGTGAATACTAGTGAGCTTTTTCATTATGGAAGCGCTCGCTAGAATACAGGAGGCGTGGGAGTTAAGCGCTGTAAGTGCTGCACTTACTGCTCCTCCGGGCTCTACTGCACTGTCCTGACCACATACAGTGTCAGAACTTAGTGTTCACACTATGACCTGACGCTGCAGGCAGCGCTTTGCCCTGAGCAAACAAGAGAGCTGAGACCGCCAGACCTGAAGAGGAGCGGTGGAGCAGGAGATGTTAGTTACTTTATTTATTTTAAGGTCTAATCTAAGGTTTGAAACTGGGGTCTGAACTGAGGTCTTATATTGGAGGGGTCTCATCTGAAGTCTGACATGGAGGTCTAATGGGGTCTAATGTGAGGTCTGAAACTGGGGTCTGATCTGATTTCTTATATGGGAGTCTGACATGGAGGTCTAAAAGAGTTGTGATCTGAGTTCTGGTATAAGGGTCTAACATGAAGGTCTGATAGGGGGTCTCATCTGAGGTTTGATATAAGGATCTGATCAGAGGATCTATTATGGAGGTATGATCTGAGGATATGATATGGAGGTCTGATCTGAGGTGTGATATGGGGGTCTAATCTGAAAGGTAAGGGGGTATTTTTTGCACTGGCACACAATATAAGGGGTACTTTTTGTACTGGTGCACATTGTAAGTGGGTATTTGTTGTACGGGTGTACATTGTATAGGGGTATATGCACTCATGTACATTGTAATAGGGTGGTTTTTGTGTTGGTGCATATTATAGGGTTATTTTTTGAACTGGCACACATTATAGGGAGTATTTTTGTACTGGCACACATTATAAGGGGGTATTTTTGTACTGGCAAACATTATGAGGGTGCATGTTTCTACTGGTGCATATTATAAGAACATGATTTCTAAAATGGGAACAATGGGGCCATTATTGCTATCGTGAACACTGTTAACACTATATATAGAGATGAGCGAATTTTAAAAAAATTTGATTCGGCCGGTTCGCCGAACTTTCTGAAAAAAATTGTTTTTATCCGAATTTATTTGCGGCGAATTGCGTTAAAAAATGGCTATTTCCTGGCTGCCGAGCCTTTATAGTGGTGTAGAACACTGTGCCTTGCAGTAACCCGCATACGGAGTCTGCTGTGGTAGTGAAATAATACTGTCCATATGACATGCAGATGACAGGTGCCACTCTTAGTATCACTACACACTTAACTTATTTGGGCAGTCACAGGCCCAAAACTGACCAAATAACTCAAGTATGAACTCAGCCTTACAGGTCAATGTTAGCGGCAAGAAGAAGCGCACTCCTTTTACACCCTCGTCAGCTGATTCCACATAGACTTCTACAGAACCTGTTCTATTAAACACTTATACAAGTAGAGCCCTCCGACAGAGTGGACAGGGTGTCAGCAGTAAGTTTGTGTTGACTAGAGATTAACGGTTCACCCAGCGGTCATTTTAAGGCGAACTTTGCTAGTTTGCGAACATATGGCGACGTCCGCCAGTGCCATATTCTTTTACATTGTGAAGAACTTTGACCCATGACACATCCATCAGGTGGTACAGGACAGCGAATTGAGACGTTTCAGCACATGGACATACCCCCTACCGATCTGGCCACCATTTTATATTCAGTCTTTTGTCAGTGTAGAGAGGTTACTGTGTGGAACAGGGACAGGCTGTTAGGGACACCAAACGCTAGCTAATAGGGCCACAAATGTCCTTTTAAGGACTGGCATAGGTGTGCTATCGATAGGTGTGACTTACTGAGGGGGTGTTATATACTTAAAAATATAATTTATAACATAGAAAGTATATTATAGTGCATTTGTATTGTGCAGCAGTTGTGTGCAGTTCTGCTGCGATACCACAGCTATACAGAGGGGTAAACGCTCTTGGAACAAATAATTTCAACTAGTATACCACAGTGTGACATACCAGTTACCCCCCAAAAAAGTGATTGAGGCAGGGGTATTATATACCAATAATATACTTTCTATATAGTGCATTTGGGTAGTGCAGCATTTGTTTGCGGTTTTGCTGCGTTACCGCAGATACACAGAGTGACAAATGCTATTGGAACAAATAATTTCAACTGGTGTGACATACCAGTTGCCCCCCCAAAAAACTGATTGAAGCAGGGGTGTTATATACCAATAATAAACTTTCTATATAGTGCATTTAGGTAGTGCAGCAATTGTTTGCGGTTTTGCTGTGTTACCTCAGCTAACAGTGACAAACGCTATTGGAACAAATAATTTCAACTGGGGTGATATACCAATAAATAAATATTAGGCAGGCACTCTATATCTGGCTATTACAGAATTTGTATTTATTAAATATAAAATAAGTAGTTTATTTGGTAATATCTTTAAAATATAGGATAAGATTTAAAATGATTAAAAGGGTTGTGAGGATTAAAAGGTTAGGAATAGGTTATGGTAGTTCAACTAGCATTAGTTGATGTGTCTTTTGACTGGTAAGTGCTTGAAGTTCGTTCATAGATATGGGTACATGATGCAATTTAGTTGAATGCAGATAAATGTCCAAGGAAAATAATACTATATAAAAAAAAGAAAAGATGATAGGTGGTGATAGAAATAAAATAAAAATAACAATAAAAAGTAAAAAATAATAAAAAGAAGATGATAGAATTGTTGGGTTAATCCAATGTCAGTTGTAGACGCTTGGTGGTAAAAGTAGTGTGCGCCAGCAGAGTGAGTAACGGTTGTGCCAGGAAAACAGTGTGTGGTAATATGGACTAGTAATTACTCACTGCGTATTCGGTGGCTCAATGTCTGCTATTGCCGGTGGTGTCCCACACGGCAATCAGGTGGTACTCACCTTGTGATCAAGCTTTTCGCTGTGTGATAGCAGTACTGTGTTCGGTGATGGTCTCCGGCGTCCTGCTGCTTCACGCTGTGTGCTGCACGTTTTTTGTGGCTGGCTTGGCGTCTCACTTGATCTGTCAAGTGGTCTCCTCTGTGCTGGTCAGCTGATGCTTCTGTCCTGCGCTTAGTTGATCGTATTTCTTTCTTCTGGTTATGCGGCAATCCGAAATTTTTCCGTGACAATGTGGGTAATGGTGGGTAGTCTCATAGGTGATGCCAGTTATTGCCAGACACATTTCAAGGTACAGCCACTGAGGAAGAGGTTGGAGTACCTCAAAATGCGTCTGGAGGTAACTGGCATCACCTATGAGACTACCCACCATTACCCACATCGTCACAGAAAAATTTTGGATTGCTGCATAACCAGAAGAAATAAATACGATCAACTAAGCGCAGGATAGAAGTATCAGCTGACCGGCACAGAGACCACATGACAGATCACGTGAGACGCCAAGCCAGCCACACAAACCGCGCAGCTCACAGGGTGAAGCAGCAGGACGCCACAGACCATCCCCAAACACAGTACTGCTATCACACAGTGAAAAGCTTGACCACAGGGTGAGTACCACCTGATTGCCATGTGGGATGCCACCGGCAATAGCAGACATTGAGCCACCGAATACGCAGTGAGTAATTACTAGTCCATATTACCACACACTGTTTTCCTGGCACTACCATTACTCACTCTGGAGCGAACCATACTGATAAATTCAGTGTGGTGAGCCATGATGACATGGCACCTAACATTACAGTTAATATGTTGATTATATTATTTACTTACCTATGTGAAGAATGGGTTAACCCAGATGCTGTGGGTGCTTGCGCTGATATCTTCAAATTTGATTGGAGATCACTTTAACTGCCAGTTTGAGAACCTATAAAAGAACAGAAAATAACGATTTTGGCTCATTCACGTAAGTATTTTTCAAGTTCCCTCCCTCCCTTCCCTATTTATTTTGTCGCTTTGCTTATTGACGGGGGTTAAGTCACTCTCTGAGTGGACTGAGTGTTATATGGTTTATTGGTTTAAATATTTACTTATTTATATTTGAGAATAAATTGGATTAACCAGATTATAATTAATTGGTTAAGTAATAAGCATTGCGGCCTTTAATTACCCAACTAAATAAATAAAGATATTTGCTTAAATTCTATTTTGAGTGATGATTTATTCTATTTTGTGAATTGGAGCGTATGACATCATGCTAGCGCACACTACTTTTACCACCAAGCGTCTACAACTGACATTGGATTAACCCAACAATTCTATGATCTTCATCTATTATTATTTTTTACTTTTTATTGTTATTTTTATTTTATTTCTATCACCACCTATCATTTTTTTTTTTTTATATATATATTATTATTTTTCTTGGACATTTACCTGCATTCAACTAAATTGCATCATGTACCCATATCTATGAACAAACTTCAAGCACTTACCAGTCAAAGGACACATCAACTAACACTAGTTGAACTACCATAACCTATTCCTAACCTTTTAATCCTCACAACCCTTTTAATCATTTTAAAGCTTATAATATATTTTAAAGATATTACCAAATAAACAACTTATTTTATATCCAATAAATACAAATTCTGTAATAACCAGATATAGAGTGCCTGCCTAATATTTATTCATTCAATTTTTTCGCATACTAGTGGCTGGGTTAGTCACTATAGACAGATCACCAATCTAGGGCGAAAAATTGGGAGAGCCACTATTAGTCTCTGGTGTGATATGCCAGTTTACCCCCCAAAAAGGGATTGAGGCAGGGGTGTTATATATCAATAATATACTTTCTATATAGTGCATTTAGGTAGTGCAGCATTGTTTGCGGATTCGATGCGTTACCGCAGCTACGTACACAGAGTGACAAACGCTATTGGAACAAATGATTTCTACTGGTGTGATATACCAGTTGCTCCCCCCAAAAAACGGATTGAAGAAGGGGTGTTATATACCAATAATATACTTTCTATATAGTGCATTTGGGTAGTGCAGCATTTGTTTGCGGTTTTGCTGTGCTACCGCAGCTACACAGAGTGGCAAACGCTATTGGAACAAATAATTTCAACTGGTGTGATATACCAGTTGCCCCCCAAAAAAGCAGATTGAAGCAGGTGTGTTATATAACAATAATATACTTTCTATTTAGTGCATTTGGGTAGTCCCACATTTGTTTGAGGTTTTGCTGCGCTACCACTGATACACAGAGTGACAAACGCTATTGGAACAAATAATTTCTACTGGTGTGATATACCAGTTGCCCCCCCAAAAAAAAATGAATGAGAAAAGGGTGTGATATACTTTCTTCCACAAATACTGCTCTTCTGTAGGGACTTTTGTCACAGGGTCATTTTGAAAATGACAGGCAGAGGAAGAGACAGGCCATTCCACAGGGGTGGTAGGGATCGGGTAGGTGCACTAGGCCGGAGCCTAAGTGGGAAGTTAAAGAAGGTGTGTGAGATTATGTCAAAGGACGAACCAGACTTGGTTGAGTGGCTCACTCAACCTTCCGCTTCTGCACCCTCTTCACTCTCTGCTGTGTGCACCACCAAAGACATGACCACCGCTCAAGTCAGAGGAATTATTTTCCCATCCATTCCAAGACATTACCGATACGCAGCCATTCTTGGCATTGGATCAGGAAGAGGAGATATCAACGGTCACCACCCAGCTTTCTGACGACAGTACCCAGATCAGCCCAAGGAGGGTGGTCCCCACTGTTGCTGCCTACTCCGAGATCTCAAATGTCAGTGGTGATGAAGGTGACGATGACGTGTCGATGGACATCACGTAGGTGCCCACAAGAGAGGAAAAGGAGGAAAGTTCAGAGGGAGAGACGAAGCAGCAGATAGGGTGGAGGAGGAGGAGAAGCGGGCAGAACTTGCAGTGCACAGGAGGCAAATAGCAGACTGCTAATGTATCTGGAACGAGCCATCCACCATGCACCGTCACATCTGGCGCTCCCAGGATGCTGGCACATGGCTCCTCAGTGTGGGCATTTTTTTACGTTTCAGCAGCTGACAATAGTGTTGCCATCCTAAGCCTGTGCTGTCAACGCATACATCGCGGCAAGCCCAATACTCACCTAGAGACGACCACCTTAAGAAGGCACCTGGCCTCCCATCACCAAGCCCAGTGGGAGCAACACAATCAGAATGCACAAAGCCACACTCCTGGCGCTCCACATCCTGCCTCTTCTCCTTCTCCTCTCTCCTCCCATTTGTCCTCCACTCTACCTTTCACCATGCCATCGTTAAATTCATCTGGCAAAAGGCAGGCTTCCGTGGCCCAAATGTTCCAGCATAAAAAAGATTATGTAGCCAGATAACCCTCTTGCCCAACGGCTAACCGCTGGCTTGTCAGAACTGCATATAAACTAGTGGACTCGGAGGCCTTTAGAATATTTGCGGCCATTGGCACACCGCAAAGGAAGGTCCCTGGAAGGAAATATTTCTCCCAGAAGGGGATCCCAGAGCTACATGGCCACGTTCAGCAGCAAGTGAATGTATCTCTGGCACACAGTGTCGGTGCCAAGATACATCTAATCACAGACATGTGGTCTTGCAAACACGGGCAGGGAAGACGCATAACTTTTACTGCCAACTGGGTGAATCTTCTGACGACCGTCAAGCATGCAACCCGTGGCACCCGTGTGGATTGCATCCAGGCCTGCCTCTTCTTCTCCTCCTCCTACTCCATCTTCCGTCACCTCCTCGGCTGACTCCTCCTTTTCTACTGCTACCACCTCTTCCGCTGCGCCCCCCAAGCTCCCCAGAACCTTTTCGACGTGCCAAATGAGACGTTGCCATGCTGTGCTGTGGCTGTTGTGCCTGGAAGCCAAGAGCCACACTGGTCCTGCACTCCTTTCAGCTTTGTAGTCACAGGCCGATCAGTGGCTAACCCTGCTCAATTTGACAGTTGGTAAAGTGGTGTGTGACAATGGTGCCAATCTGCTGAGCACGCTGAAACAGGGCAAAATGACACGTGCCGATTCATTGCCAAATACCCTGGAGTCCAGGACGTCTTTTGGCAGGCCAGAAAAATCTCTGGCCATTTTCAAAGAACTTACATGGCCATGGCTCGCCTTGCTGATGTTCAGCGGCAACACCACCTGCCGTCAGACATATGATTTGTGACTGCCCGACGTGCTGGAACTATATGCTTGATAGGCTGCTCCAGCAGAAACATGCAGTTAACTACTACCTGTACGAACTCTGCGGCAGGACAGGTTCTGGGGAGTTTTTTTTTTTTATACCTGATGTTGTAAGTGGCTTAGGGGAGGAGACCGAGGACTACATTATCCTGGACAATGAGCAGGAGCCAGGCCACTCCACCGCTTCCAGCTTAGTGCAAATGGAAACCTTCATGCTCCAATGCTGCATTCTGCTTTTGCAGGCACTGGTAGAGGAATTTCCACTCATCGAGAAACAGTTGTGGGTACCAATCCAACAGCGCATGCAAGAAGAGGGCGGTTTGAAGAAGTGTTGGTCACTTCGATATGAGATCATTCTTGCAGCCAACCCATCGACAGCTGCCCTCCGGATCCAGCGTCAGGGAACGCCAAGACTGACAGGCGTCCGACTACATCGGGTTAACGGCCAATGTGGACTCTGAGAAGTGAGGAACCCCTAGACTACTGGGTGTGCAGGCATGACCTGTGGCCATAGCTGGCACAATTTTCCATGGAACTCTTGGCTTGCCCCTTGTCCAGTGTCCTGTCCAAAAGGATGTTCAGCGCAGCAGGTGGAATAGTGACCGATAAGCCCATTCGCCTAGCTCACGACAGTGTGAACTACCTCACATTTCTAAAAATGAATGAGGCATGGATCTTGGAGGAATTCAACACATGTGACGACTCGACCACGTTTAATTGAATTTCCTCATGACAGCCCACAAATATCCGCCATCACAAATAATGGTCCCTGTCTTAGGTAAATACAATGTTTTGGGGCATGGAGGAATTCAACACCTGTGACGACCACATGTTTCAACTATTATCAATAGGTTTTTTTTCAATAAAGGGGATTTCGTTAGCCGTGTTTTTTTTTTTTTTATCAGATATCTCTTTATTATCAGTTTTCAGACTTTTTTAACATCATTATAACATACTTTGTTGACAAAAAGCATTATCATGCATATACCATAGACGCATTGCAAATCATATGGCTACACAGTAGAGACATACAACTAAGCAGAAAGTCGTCCAGTACAGATATTGTTAAGGGGATCAATAAAACCATCCACTAACCCCTTTAACCCCACCCCCCCCACCCCAGACCCTACCAAAGCAGGACACATTAACATCAACCTCCCTTCATCTCCACCCCTGGGGTGTCGGCACCGCAATAACCATTAGCAAACTATCACCCGTCTCCATTTTCTAGTCGTCTATAAACCCATAGAGTATCTCTACCAATCATCCATAACTGCATTCAACCATATCCCAATTACACCTAAGTCGACCAGCAACCAGTTTTGGCATATAAACATCCCACATACCAATCATTGAGAACTTCCACCCCCCTCCCCTTTCTCATTCATACTCCAAAATCATTTGTAGCTTCCACGCTCAATACACTCACCTAGCATACAGAAAACCTCTTGTAAGTGCCAACCAAGAACTACAGTATCCAGAGTTATCGATCCAACGTCCCCATATCGCCTCAAATTTGGACAGATTCTTCCTTTTTTGATAAATCCCCCTTTCTAGGCGAATCACCATGTTTAGTCTAGCGACGTATTCTGAGACATCTGGAGGCACTGGTTGGATCCATTTTGCCGCCAACATTTTCCTTGCTTGGTATAGCATTCTCCCTATTCCAGCGGCTACATCAGATTGCAAGTTATCCTCTGGCATAATACCCAATAGGCACAGCTTAGGGTCTAGGGTAAGACTAGCAATATATACCTTGCTTACAAGGTGTAGTACAGTCCTTCAGTACGATGTCAGTGAACGGCAAGCCCACATCATATGTAGTAGAGTAGCCTCAGCACTTCCACATTTTGGACAAGTCGGACTATCTCTATAGCCTATTTTATGTAAAAACACCAGGGTCTTGTACACCCTATGTATTAAGTACAGATTAGATATATGTGCCGCTAAACTAAGAGATAAATCGGGAGTGAGGTCTAACACTTCCGCCCATTGCTCATTCGTGAGTACACCCACATCTCTCTCACAATGTTGTCTACTTTTAAGGGGATATCCTTTAAGAAAGTCCTCTAATAAGGCTTGATATACTGTGGAGATCGCTCCCTTTACTGGTCCTGTATTAACCGCTGCACCTAACGTTTGATTGGACACAAACATCACCGGGGCTGCTTTGGATTGGGCTTCCAATGCATGCCTGAGCTGCAGATATCTATAGAACTGTGACGAGGGCAGCCCAAATTCAGAACACAGCTGCTGGTATTGCTTTAAGAGCCATTAGAATAAATATGCCCTAAGTTCCATATACCTTTATTATTCCACTGGGAGAATCCATTCAGGCCAACCAATTCATGAGCACAGATTTGTTCCATAAAGGCGAGATATTCATTAACCCCTTTTTTCCTAAGATAGTTTTTGCTTTACTCCATACCTTCCTCATAAGTTGTAAAGTTGGAATATGCCCCATTTCTCCTTTCACCTCTCCTTCTATAGCTGCTAGCGGGGGAGATCTATTCGATGCCAATCCCTTCAGCCTGCCATTTTTCCCTCCCAGGTCACCTAACACTCCCCCCCCCCCCCTTAAATGCTGTAGTTGGGCTGACAAGAAATATAACATAGGATTAGGCAAGGCCAGACCACCTGCATCTTTATTCCTCTGCAATACTTCGTATCTGATCCTGCCTCTATTATTTTTCCATATAAAGAACCAAAACAGTTGTTGTAACTTATAGAAATAATGCACAGGGATCCATATAGGAGAGTTGTGCAAAATATATAGCAACTGATGCATTAGGATCATTTTCAATAAGTTCCCTCTACCTACCAATGATAAAGGCAGTTTGTGCCATGTGGCAATCTTACTTTTAAACTTTCCCATTAAAGGTAGTAGATTGTTAGAGATATAATCTCCAGGGTCCATCGATATTATCACTCCGAGATATTTAAACAATTGTACCACCTTGAGCTCAGAGAAATTGGCATGACGGGCTTGCATTTGAGAAGATACTGGGAGGATCACTGACTTATCCCAGTTTATGAGAAGTCTAGACTGGTCACCAAATTGCGATATTATAGAGATTATAGAATCCATGGAACCAGCTAGATCACCTACGTTAGCCATGTTTTTAATCCAATTTTATATTTTTAGTTCTTTTAAACATATGTATTTGACCTGTATTTGTACTGGCCTTCAATAAAATGTATATACATTGACCGCCTAATATAGTGTTGAGCGCGAATATTCGAATAACGATTTTTAATCTCGAATATCGGCATTTTGAGAATTCGCAAATATTTAGAATACAGTGCTATATATTTGTAATAATGAATATTCATAATTTTTTTCCATCTGAAGTCATGATTCCTCCCTGCTTAAATTGCTTGTGGGCCAATGACTTAGAAGCAGGGAGGAATCATGTGTTCAGATGGAAAAAAAATACGAATATTCGTCATTACGAATATATAGCACTATATTGAATATAGTGCTGTATTTGAGTTTTTTAGAATAGTCATAATTTTTTTCCATCTGAAGTCATGATTCCTCCCTGCTTAAGTTTCTTGTGGGCCAATGACTTCTATAGTGCTATATATTCGTTTTTGACCCACGCCTGTATTGAGCATGCAATATTCGCATATTACACGATCATTACCTTGCCGATTTTCGCGCCATAAAAAAGAATGTAGAATATAACAAATATACAAATTTGCAAATATATGAAGAATATTCTACAAAATATTCACAAAATATCACAAATTCAAATATGACCCCTGCTTCTGCTCATCTATAGTCTAATAGACCTCCAGCCACAAAATCACTAGATTTTTTTCTGTCCGCTGAATGCAGAATTTTTGGGGCCTGTAGTCCACTGGCCTGCTGTAAAATTTATATCCAATGACTGTGTAATCTACCTCCAGCCACATACCTACTTATTATTTTCTGTATGGTGAATGAATAATTGTTGGGGCCTCAGAGGAATTCAACACCAGTGACGACCACATGTTATCGAATTTAAACTATTATCATTAGGGTTTTTGACGGTGTAATATACCTCCGGCCACATAATCACTTGATCTTTTCTGTCCGGTAAAAGCCTATTTGGTGCCTGAAGTCCAGTGGCTTATAGTAAAATTTGTATCCATTGACCGCATAATGTACCTCGAGCCACATAATCAGAATTTATTTATGTCAGGTGAATGCCAAATTTTTAAGACCCGGTCTCCCGTGAGCTAAAATAAAAAACATTCTAGGCTCCAACAGCACACATTTCCGAGAATTTCCCTTTAAGACGCATAAAAATGTCCCCTGATTAAGATACATATTTTTTGCTGGAATTTTTGTCACTGTCCATGTTGTGCGACTATTTGTGCACTTCTACTAAGTATTTGGTAGCTGCAAATATGAGCAGGCGAACCGGTTTTTCAGGTTCGCCTGCCATTAAAGTGAATGGGGCCTACCGCAAACTTGCAGTACTCAAACATTTGATTGCGTTAGTGCAATCGCGTTCACGAACAGTCCCGGCCGATCTTCGTCCATCACTACATTTAACTGCACCGTTGAATGGCAAATATATTTAACTTTTGCCACTAATGCAAGATACAAAAGGCTTTAGAACATATAACTGCACCGCTGAACGGCAAATATATTTTTCTTTTGCCACTAATACACGCCACAAAAGTGTTTAGAACATATAACTGCATCGCTGAATGGCAAATATGTTTTTCTTTTGCTACTAATACACGATGCAAAAGCACTTCACCACAGAACAGCTAATACTAATACAAGCCAAAAAATGCTTTAGAACATATAACTGCACCGCACAAGGGCAAATAAGACGTATAAATATTTATTTGTAATAAACCCTGTTAATGGCTGTAACTCCCCAATAACATGAATCGTTTGCTGGAATTAAAGAGCTGTATAATGACAATTTGGTTCCCCAGTCAGTGCAGCAAGGTGTAATAGGATTATCCCTATAAACCAGGCTGTAACCTCCCCTCCCGTGTCCAGTTCTACATAAATGCTGTTGACTGATTCCTTGAATAATCTTTCCATGCACTTGTAAAGGTACTTTCACACTTGCGGCAGAGGATTCCGGCAGGCAGATCCGAAACTGCCTGCTGGATCCGGCAATCCAGATGCAAACGGGTGGCATTTGTCAGATGGATCCAGATGCGGATCCGTCTGACAAATGCATTGAAATACCGGATCCGTCTCTCCAGTGTGATCTGGAAAAACGGATCCGCTATTAATTTATTTTGCATTTTTAAAGGTCTGCACATGCGGATCCGGCACTAATACATTTCAATGGAAATTAATGGCATTCCGGCAAGTGTTCAGGATTTTTGGCCGGAGATAAAACTGCAGCATGCTGCGGTATTTTCTCCGGCCAAAAAACGTAAGATTGACTGAACTGATGCGTCCTGATGCTTACTGAACAGAATGCTCTTCATTCAGAATGCATTAGGATAAAACTTAGCAGTTTTTTTCCAGTATTGAGCTCCTGTGACAGAACTCTAGTGTGAAAGTACCCTAAATAATGTTTTTAGCACAATGAAGTCTTTCCTAGCACTGTCCCTAGTGCTTGCAGACGTCTCTCCCTGTACTAAGTACACTGGAAAATGGCAGAATCCAAGATGGCTGAGGCTATTTATAGGGTTGTGACATCACAGGGCTGGCTGCTGATTGGCTGCATGCATGGCATTATGGGTGATCCCGACTTCCCAGAGTCCCTTGCTCCATGTCCTCACACGTGCAGCAGCCATTTTAGGAAAAAATGTGATTCGTTACCACGAAGCGTGAAGAAATTCGGATTCAGTGCAAATTTTTCCTGAAATTCGGATCGAATTGCACTTTGTCAACTTTGATTCACTCATCTCTAACTATACACTCAGAGATAATTATTTCTATTGATGGGACTTTGGGGAGCACTATTACTGTAGGGTTACCCTGGCACAGTATCAGTTTAGCACAGTTAATTTTGAGGGATATTATGGTTACACTATTAGTGTCAGGGACACTGTCATTGTCAGTGTCATTGGCACAATAATTGGCAATAGTTACTGAAGATGACACTATCTGTGTGGCCCTACTATTTTCAGGGGGATTATCTGTTTCTGTAGTATAGTATTCAAGAGCACAGTGGTCACAGTATTGGGGGAGGCAGGATGGTTCAGGAGGAGGGGGGGGTGATGGAAAAGTAGGAAACTGCAGAGATGAGAAGCTGCTGAAAGAAATGGCAGTCTGGGATGAATGGAGAAAATTAGAAAAGAGAATATCTACATTAGAGGAGACATCACTGAATGTAAAAGGTATGTGGCGTTGTATTACCCTGTATGTAGACTGTATGTAATATTCTCCAAGTATGTCTTTAACAGTAGGGCTAGAGGGAAGGGGTTAGGTTGAGAATTTGGCATGAAGGGGGGAGTTTCAATTTTTACTTTAAGCAGCAGGGCAGCTTAGGAAAAATCGCGTTAAGGATTCTGCTACCACGGACCATGTCCGTGGTAGCGGAATCCATAACGCGATTCTTCGATAACCCAAACCCGAACTTTAAACAAAAGTTTGCTTAACACTACCCATGAGCCTTTAGGTATCTGTCCTCAGGCAGTCTGTGCTCCTGAACTGAAATCTATATTCTGATTTCTGTCTTCATTAACGCCACAAAACTGGTGTCAATGAAGATAAATGTAATGGACCTGCTGACCCCGCCCACGTCCCTCTCTTGCTAGACTCCATTTTTGGAGTGGTGAGTGTGGAGTAGAAATGCCACTTGCGAGTAAATTATGTTGTAGTGGTGTTTTTTTAAAGCAGAAAAATGGCATAGGGAAATGACATAGTCCTTCAGGACACAAAATTCAGTTTTATACAAGGAACAACTCATAACTGTACAAATATATAAAAATATATAGATTGAACAAATTATTAAAGAGTTTTCCCATTGTGTCATATGGCATATCCACAGAACAAATGTAGCTGGTTCCTACACTGCCCTGAAAATATAGGCTTAGGTAAGTCCAAGAGAGGAGGTATATTAGTGTTGGGTACCTGTCTGCGGAAGCCTTGATGCCTGGTAGATGGGCCCACATATATATTAATGCCAAGTATGGCCTAAACCTATCTTGACCCAGGTATAAAGTGTGTATTAAAACTTCACTTTTAATTCGACATAATGATAAAACGGCTGTGAGCCATAACAAACAAATGGTAGATGGGCCCGACACATGTTTTATCAAAAATGTACTCTAAGAGCTTCAATTTTTCCATTTATAGTAGGTATTATACCACTTTAATTTAGAATTATCCCCATTTCTGAGCTCTATTGTTTGTATGTGTAAGGTTGTGCAGCCATTTTTTGATCAACTGTATTTACAGAACAGTCAAAGCCCATTTATTGGGAGAACGAGGGTCATCTTGTCTAACCACAGACTAAATGGAAAAGGGGCTGCACAGTTTGCCTTTCCTAACTTTATGTTACTGTCATTAGTAAAATATGGATAATAGTCTATGATTTCTTAACACTAAAGGTAGATTAGAATGTTATGTGTTAGAGGAGCCTACATATACTGTAGTATGTACCCCAGAAAGTTATACATCCTACATTGTAACTGTAGCTTACCCCCATGGGAAAATAAAAAACTGCTTTATCTGGTGCGTATAATCACAGTCAAACATCACACTGCGCTCTCTTTACATAAGCGATAGCATTTGTAGAATCCTGGGATGTAATGAACGGGTTCAGCTGTCACAGATCCTCTGTTACTCATTTTTAAAATGTCAGCAATTCCTTTTCCATAAGTTAACTTTTATGCTGTCTCAAAAAATGCAATAAAATTGCCAGCAATTCATCAGTGCTATGGTTTGGAGATTTATGTCGAACCCAGGACAATACAGTGGGATGTAGGGTTGCACTTGGCAGGGAGCCCAGATAAGTGGTTGTCTGAGTAGCAGAGTTAATGTGAGACTCCTCATTGCCTGACTTGGAATCCTTAAGGAATATTCTGGGATACATCTGCAGTTCATGCGCATCAGGTTACCTCAGGATAGAGCTGGGACATATGCACTGGAAATGGGGTTGCAAACATTACAGATGCAAACAACAAATATACTGACTGGTAAAGACTGGAAAGCTAGGTTTTCAGAGGGGAACTTTCTTTTGAAGAGTCATTTTATCTGGCTAATTCTCTGGTGATATCTTGCTGGAGTAGTTCTAATGGCACCCTTCTCATATTTAACTTCAGTGAAAGGCAGAATAAATATAAATCTCTCTGCCCTTAGGGAACAGTGATCTAATAAACGTGACACAGATGTGGACCTGACTGTCATCTTGGTGAATTATTTTCGATTGACACAAAACAGTGTGTTTTTGCAGAATTTGCAGGCAATGCAATGTAACCTGGGGTATATCTTGTAAATTAGGCAGCAATTAAAGTTTATTTATCATCTTCATTACAGCCTTGCACTATATATTTATGAGTCATGTAGTGTGTGTCATAGGAAAGCTCTTAAGAAGCATCCATCTTATCCAGCTCGATCTGTAGCAGTATATTGTCCTCATTTGTGTTTATTACTTTACACAGTTTAGGCCTCTTACACATCAGCATTTATTTCTGTTCTGTTCCATTATTTCCATTCTGCTTTGTCATTTTCCGTTATAGGAGCAGAACTACAAAATTAACGGAAGTGATATATAACTGAAGCAAATGGAGACGAACAGACCCCATTGATACTGCAATCCATTTGGTTTCCGTTCGGGAGAACACTTTTTTTAACGGAGAATGTGAACATAGCCATAATATCACCTGCAAATATTGGTATTTTACTGTGCAATCCCTCTGTCTATATACAATATATATATGTACAACGCATATGTGTATATACATGTATTAGTAGGAGTGGGCTAACCTTGCTTCCTGTCCAGGAATGGGAGTTCCTGTCCAAAGACAGAGTAGAGAGGAAGTTCAAGTGAGGGCTCCTGCTCCTGTTTCCAATTCTCCAGAGAGATCTATTATTACATAGTAACATAGTTTGTAAGGCTGACAGGCAAAAGAGGAAGGCAAAAAACAAACAAACTGTGAGATAGAAGCCAATTTCCTTCATTTTAGGGAAAACAATTTACTTTCCAACTCCAATCAGGCAAACAGAATTACTCCCTGCCCTGTATCAACAACCCATCTCTAGTAACTAGAACCTGTAATCTTTTTACACTCCAAGAAATACATCCAGGCCCCTCTTGAACTCTTTTAGTGAGTTCATAATCACCACCTCCTCAGGCGGAGAGTTCCATAGTAGAGTTGAGCGAACACCTGAATGTTCGGGTTCGAGAAGTTCGGCCGAACTTCCCGGAAATGTTCGGGTTCGGGATCCAAACCCGACCCGAACTTTGTCCCGAACCCGAACCCCATTGAAGTCAATGGGGACCCGAACTTTTCGGCACTAAAAAGGCTGTAAAACAGCCCAGGAAAGGGCTAGAGGGCTGCAAAAGGCAGAAAAATTTAGTTAAATCCCCTGCAAACAAATGTGTATAGGGAAATGAATTAAAATAAAAATAAAATAAATAAAAATTAACCAATATCAATTGGAGAGAGGTCCCATAGCAGAGAATCAGGCTTCATGTCACCCACCACTGGAACAGGCCACTGTCAGATATTTAGACCCCGGCACCCAGACAGAGGAGAGAGGTCCCATTGCAGAGAATCAGGCTTCATGTCATAGCAGAGAATCAGGCTTCACGTCACCCACCACTGGAACAGGCCATTGTCAGATATTTTGGCCCTGGCACCCAGACAGAGGAGAGAGGTCCCATAGCAGAGAATCAGGCTTCATGTCATAGCTGAGAATCAGGCTTCATGTCATAGCAGAGAATCAGGCTTCATGTCATAGCAGAGAATCAGGCTTCATGTCATAGCAGAGAATCAGGCTTCATGTCACCCACCACTGGAACAGGCCATTGTCAGATATTTTGGCCCTGGCACCCAGACAGAGGAGAGAGGTCCCATAGCAGAGAATCAGGCTTCATGTCATAGCAGAGAATCAGGCTTCACGTCACCCACCACTGGAACCGGCCATTGTCAGATATTTTGGCCCTGGCACCCAGACAGAGGAGAGAGGTCCCATTGCAGAGAATCAGGCTTCATGTCACCCAACACTGGAACAGGCCACTATCAGATATTTTTAGGCCCCGGCACCCAGAGGAGAGAGATCCCATAGCAGAGAATCAGGCTTCATGTCATAGCAGAGAATCAGGCTTCATGTCATAGCAGAGAATCAGGCTTCACGTCACCCACCACTGGAACAGGCTATTGTCAGATATTTTGGCCCTGGCACACAGACAGAGGAGAGAGGTCCCATTGCAGAGAATCAGGCTTCATGTCATTGCAGAGAATCAGGCTTCACGTCACCCACCACTGGAACAGGCCATTGTCAGATATTTAGGCCCCGGCACCCAGACAGAGGAGAGAGGTCCCATAGCAGAGATTCAGGCTTAATGTCATTGCAGAGAATCAGGCTTCACATCAGCCACCCCTGCAACAGTCCATTGTCAGATATTTAGGTCCCGGCACCCAGACAGAGGAGAGATGTCCCATAGCAGAGATTCAGGCTTCATTTCAGCAGAGAATCAGGCTTCATGTCATAGCAGAGAATCAGGCTTCACATCACCCAAAACTGGAACAGTCCATTGTCAGATATTTAGGCCCCGGCACCCAGACAGAGTAGAGAGGTCCCATAGCAGAGATTCAGGCTTCATGTCATAGCAGAGAATCATGCTTCATGTCACCCAACACTGGAACAGGCCACTGTCAGATATTTTTAGGCCCTGGCACCCAGACAGAGGATAGGTTCATTCAACTTTGGGTTGCCCCGCAATATAATGGTAAAATGAAAATAAAAATAGGATTGAATGAGGAAGTGCCCTGGAGTACAATAATATATGGTTAAGGGGAGGTAGTTATAAATGTCTAATCTGCACAAGGGATGGACTGGTCCTGGTTCATTTTTATGAACGTCAGCTTGTCCACATTGGCTGTAGACAGGCGGCTGCGTTTGTCTGTAATGACGCCCCCTGCTGTGCTGAATACACGTTGAGACAAAACGCAGGCTGCCGGGCAGGCCAGCACCTCCAAGGCATAAAAGGCTAGCTCTGGACACGTGGACAATTTAGAGACCCAGAAATTGAATGGGGCCGAACCATCAGTCAGTACGTGGAGGGGTGTGCACACGTACTGTTCCACCATTTTAGTGAAATGTTGCCTCCTGCTAACACGTTGCGTATCAGGTGGTGGTGCAGTTAGCTGTGGCGTGTTGACAAAACTTTTCCACATCTCTGCCATGCTAACCCTGCCCTCAGAGGAGCTGGCCGTGACACAGCTGCCTTGGCGACCTCTTGCTTCTCCTCTGCCTTCGCCTTGGGCTACCACTTGTTCCCCTGTGACATTTGGGAATGCTCTCAGTAGCACGTCTACCAATGTGCACTTGTACTCGCGCATCTTCCTATCACGCTCCAGTGCAGGAAGTAAGGTGGGCACATTGTCTTTGTACCAGGGATCCAGCATGGTGGCAACCCAGTAGTCTGCACACGTTAAAATGTGGGCAACTCTGCTGTCGTTGCACAGGCACTGCAGCATGTAGTAGCTCATGTGTGCCAGGCTGCCCAGAGGTAAGGACAAGCTGTCCTCTGTGGGAGGCGTATCGTCATCGTCCTGCGTTTCCCCCCAGCCATGCACCAGTGATGGGCCCGAACTGCGTTGGGTGCCACCCCGCTGTGAACATGCTTCATCCTCATCCTCCTCCACCTCCTCCTCATCCTCGTGATCCTCGTCCTCCAGTAGTGGGCCCTGGCTGGCCACATTTGTACCAGGCCTCTGCTGTTGCAAAAAACCTCCCTCTGAGTCCCTTCAAAGATACTGGCCTGAAAGTGCTAAAAATGACCCCTCTTCCTCCTCCTCTTCCTCCTGGGCCACCTCCTCTTCCATCATCGCCCTAAGTGTTTTCCCAAGGAGACATAGAAGTGGTATTGTAACGCTGATAACAGCGTCATCGCCACTGGCCATGTTGGTGGAGTACTCGAAACAGCGCAACAGGGCAGACAGGTCTCGCATGGAGGCCCAGTCATTGGTGGTGAAGTGGTGCTGTTTCGCAGTGCGACTGACCCGTGCGTGCTGCAGCTGAAACTCCACTATGGCCTGCTGCTGCTCGCACAGTCTGTCCAGCATGTGCAAGGTGGAGTTCCACCTGGTGGGCACGTCGCATATGAGGCGGTGAGCGGGAAGGCCGAAGTTACGCTGTAGCGCAGACAGGCGAGCAGCGGCAGGATGTGAACGCCGGAAGCGCGAACAGACGACCCACACTTTATGCAGCAGCTCTGACATGTCGGGGTAGTTGTGAATGAACTTCTGCACCACCAAATTCAGCACATGCGCCAGGCAAGGGATGTGCGTCAAACCGGCTAGTCCCAGAGCTGCAACAAGATTTCGCCCATTATCGCACACCACCAGGCCGGGCTTGAGGCTCACCGGCAGCAACCACTCGTCGGTCTGTTGTTCTATACCCCGCCACAACTCCTGTGCGGTGTGGGGCCTGTCCCCCAAACATATAAGTTTCAGAATGGCCTGCTGACGTTTACCCCGGGCTGTGCTGAAGTTGGTGGTGAAGGTGTGTGGCTGACTGGATCAGCAGGTGGAAGAAGAGGAGGAGGAAGCCGAGTAGGAGGAGGAGGCGACAGGAGGCAAAGAATGTTGCCCTGCGATCCTTGGCGGCGGAAGGACGTGCGCCAAACAGCTCTCCGCCTGGGGCCCACTACATTTACCTAGTGTGCAGTTAGGGAGATATAGCGTCCCTGGCCGTGCTTACTGGTCCACGTATCTGTGGTTAGGTGGACCTTGCCACAGATGGCGTTGCGCAGTGCACACTTGATTTTATCGGATACTTGGTTGTGCAGGGAAGGCACGGCTCTCTTGGAGAAGTAGTGCCGGCTGGGAACAACATACTGTGGGACAGCAAGCAACATGAGCTGTTTGAAGCTGTCTGTGTCCACCAGCCTGAATGACACCATTTCATAGGCCAGTAGTTTAGAAATGCTGGCATTCAGGGCCAGGGATCGAGGGTGGCTAGTTGGGAATTTACGCTTTCTCTCAAATGTTTGTGAGATGGAGAGCTGTATGCTGCCGTGTGACATGATTGAGATGCTTGGCGACGGTGGTGGTGGTGTTGGTGGTGGTACATCCCCTGTTTGCTGGACGGCAGGTGCCAACGTTCCTCCAGAGGCGGAATTATGAGGCCGAGGCAGCAGCAGCAGAAGAGGTAGCAGGGGGAGCCTGAGTGACTTCCTTGTTTTTAAGGTGTTTACTCCACTGCATTTCATGCTGGTCATGCAGGTTGTGCTAAGGTTCAGAACGTTAATGCCTCGCTTCAGGCTCTGATGGCACAGCGTGCAAACCACTCGGGTCTTGTCGTCAGCACATTGTTTGAAGAAGTGCCATGCCAGGGAACTCCTTGAAGCTGCCTTTGGGGTGCTCGGTCCCAGATGGCAGCGGTCAGTAGCAGACGGAGTCTCTTGGCGGCGGGTGTTCTGCTTTTGCCCACTGCTCCCTCTTTTGCTACGCTGTTGGCTCGGTCTCACCCTTGCCTCTTCCTCCGAACTCTGAAAGTCAGTGGCGCGACCTTCATTCCATGTGGGGTCTAGGACCTCATCGTCCCCTGCATCGTCTTCCACCCAGTCTTGATCCCTGACCTCCTGTTCAGTCTGCACACTGCAGAAAGACGCAGCAGTTGGCACCTGTGTTTCGTCTACATAAGAGACGTGCTGAGGTGGTATTACCATGTCCTCATCATCAGGAAACATAAGTGGTTGTGCGTCAGTGCATTCTATGTCTTCCACCGCTGGGGAAGGGCTAGGTAGATGCCCTTGGGAAACCCTGCCAGCAGAGTCTTCAAACAGCATAAGAGACTGCTGCATAACTTGAGGCTCAGACAGTTTCCCTGATATGCATGGGGGTGATGTGACAGACTGATGGGCTTGGTTTTCAGGCGCCATCTGTGCACTTTCTGCAGAAGACTGGGTGGGAGATAATGTGAACGTGCTGGATCCACTGTCGGCCACCCAATTGACTAATGCCTGTACCTGCTCAGGCCTTACCATCCTTAGAACGGCATTGGGCCCCACCAAATATCGCTGTAAATTCTGGCGGCTACTCTGACCTGAGGTAGTTGGTTCACTAGGACGTGTGGCTGTGGCAGAACGGCCACGTCCTCTCCCAGCACCAGAGGGTCCACTAACACCACCACGACCATGTCCGCGTCCGTTACTAGATGTTTTCCTCATTGTTACCGTTCACCACAATAAGAAAAAAAATTATTTGGCCCAATGTATTGAATTCAAATTCAGGCCTTTTATTACAGACACCTAACACTATCTGGCTATCTATTTAGGTACCGTATTACACTAATACAGGCACAGCAGTAACGACAGATTTAGCTGAATATAAATTGTAGGCCTAGTATTTAGGCCCTGAATGACAGGTATACGTTTACGGACAGAATTAGACTTGGAAATGCACAGTAGCGTGTGAAGTTATTGTGGATGACCCTATCAGCACCTTCAATGTAATATACCCTTTTATGGATAGATTTAAAGTTGGCCTGATACAGCAGAAACCACTGATTTAGGGAATTGCTAAGTTGGGAATTGTATTTCAACCCAGAACAAAAACTGTGCTTTGGCGGACACCAAATAACTTGACCAGCCACAGCAATAACAACAGATTTAGCTGAATATAAATTGTAGGCCTAGTATTTAGGCGCTGGATGACAGGTATACGTTTACGGACAGAATTAGACTTGGAAATGCACGGTAGCGTGTGAAGTTAGCGTGCCGCACCTTCAATCTAATATACCCTTTTATGGATAGATTTAAAATTGGCCTGATACAGCAGAAATCAGGGTTAATTTCCTCGATTTGGAAATATCCATCACCAACCAACGTCTGACAACTAAAACCTTCTTCAAACCCACAGACAGGAATGGCTATATTGATGCTACCAGCTGTCATTATAGCCCATGGTTACAGGGGGTCCCCAAGAGTCAGTTCCAACGCATAAAAAGGAATTGCTCCCATCAGGCTGACTATGAGACACAGAGTAATATCATTCTTGAAAGGTTTAAAGAAAAGGGTTACAATGAGGAGGTACTTCAAGATCAAAGAAGGGAAATTGGCGAAAATAATATCGGAATAAAAACAGCTAGAGAGAAAAACACTAAAAGATTTAAGTGGGCATTTAAAACTATGTATACAGCATCATGTCCTGAGATTAAGCAGGTAATTAGGAAGAACTGGAGAATATTGAAGAATGACGAGGTTATTGGTCCTTTGATCCCAAATAAACCACCTTTCATCTATATTTTAGAGTGCCCCTGCAGGCTACAATATGTGGGCAGAACCTTAAGGAAATTAAAAACTAGGATTAGTGAGCACATAGGTAATATAAAAAGAGGCCTTGAGACACACAGTGTATCTGCTCACTTCAAACTAGTCCACCAAAAGAATCCTGCAGGATTAAGATTTGTTGGAGTCGAACTTGTGCAAAACAATTGGAGAGGTGGAGATGCGGCACAACAGATTAATAAAATCGAAGCAAAATGGATATATGAACTAAACACCCTACAACCTAACGGTCTCAACATAGAATAGGACATGAAGGCAGTTAGTATGAATTGAATGTAATCACCAGCTTAGATAGATTTCAGTGTCCATTAGTTGCTTCTTTATGGTATGTGTAGGAAAATAGGTGGTTTGGGTGTGGGGTGGGTTGACAGAGGATCCACCATATTGGGGTTTCATGTGGTCCTTAGTAGATTAATAGTATCCTTACCATAGGCGTGTTTATATATATTGGAAAAGTCAAATTGGTGGTGGCTGCTCTCTATGTAGCTATATGGTGTGGTGCTGCAAATCCAGAGAGAGGACACCCTACCTCTCGGAAGTAGATAAAGTTTAAAAAGGAGTGTGAGGACGAGCACTCTCACAATTGGCATACATTTATTGAATAACTGATACAATTAATTAGCTAAAATAAATAAAACAATAATACAATAAAAAAAAAAAATGTACATATATTCAAATGACCACAATGGGATGCTCAATGGTCTCAAACAGTTTGGCAATCTCTATCAGTCCTGTGAGAAAATAATGAAAAGGCCTGGTATGGCCTGATATCCACAAGAGTTCAAGCAAAAGCCCCAAGAGATGACACTATTAAAGGTGTAACTCCACAGGTTTTGGTGATGTACCAATATAGCAGATGATAGTCCCGTCACATATGTTGGTATTGTTGACAGATGAGAGTAAACTTATCAGCTTTACAGCCGCTTACCTCCCCTTCGTATACCCCTTCAGTCCTGCGGTTTGCTTCAGACTGGGTAAATGGGGCTCGTCGGATACGGCTTGTCCCGTTGTTGTGTTTGGTGGCCGGGCTTACCGACTGCCAATCGCTTACCTCCAAAATCTTATGGTACGGAGCGGGCGTGAGGAGCCCCCGGCTGGTAAAGGGCTGACGTCTCACGTGGTTCTGTTTGGTGTCCGCGTTTGATACTTGCGGGGTGCGATTTACGTCACTTCCTGTGACGTGTTCTATCTAGTACATCCGATACCTCCAAGTTGTAATTTTCGGATATCAAAAGGTACAGTACCAAAGTTCGATTTGCATGGCCATGCAATTGAAGAAATGCCGACAGGTATATGGCGCAATCCCAGATGCGTTTCGGGAGTTATCACACTCCCTTCCTCAGTGGTTGCGCCATACCTGTCTCGGACCAACTTTTATACTTCCCCAGGTCACCTTCAAAACCTGGAACGGACTTCTGGATATCGTTATTACGTTTCTGTGCACTTTGATATTGGGGCTTCTGATTTTCACAGTCTGGTATTTATTTGCTGTGTCTTTTGTTGACAACATCCGATTTTAAAGGTCGGTAAAGGTATAATATCGTTTCAATTATTTAAACATAATATATATTTTCTCACTATAATAAATATGAGACTAATGCCACATCACTGAAAGCATCCCATTTGAAGCCATAGATAGTGATGGAAACTTGTACTGCCTACTTCATTTCCTACATTAGATACAATGTATAAAATATATAAAAATAGATTATATCTATAAAATGTATCCATAAAATATATCAATAATATCGATATAACAATAATACAGATATAAATGGTGGATATTTAATACGATATGATTTTGGATATCGATGGCGGGCACATAATAGCCAAAATTTCACCGATAGTGGCAACACTAATAAAAGATCTCCAGTTCTAGGGAGGCCACTGGTCACAAAATGGTTTAACCCATTGTCATCCAGTAAATGAGGATACCCTTACAAAAAACCAAAAAGTTCCAACTCTGAGTTTAGGCCTGATGGTAACAGACTACCAAACTCATATATTTTTCGGGACTCCCTCCTAGACATTTGCTTAATATAATTGCCTCCTCTCCAGTGTTGCTCTACCTTTTCCAGCGCCGTAAAGACGAGACTGGCCGGATCGCTGTTATGGACCTCCTTATAATGTTTAGACAAAGAATGTTTGTCGTAGCCCTTCTTGATGTTGGATATATGCTCGGCCAGTCTCGTCTTTAATAACCGTTTTGTTCTGCCTATATATTGTCTATTGCACGGGCACTGGACCAGGTAGACCACACCGGTAGAGTTGCATGTGAGGCAATCTTTAATGTCCCAAACAAAACCTTTTAGATCCATCCAGGTTCCCATCAATGTTCTTTTTTTATCTCTAGATTTCACGGAGGGGGCTATTGTAATACCCAAATTGGGTGCCCTAGTGAATATGACCTTTGGAGATGTGGGTAAAAGATGACCTATCACCCTATCACTCAATATGTGGTGCCAATGTGCCTTTACTACTTGCTGTATTTTTCTGTGGTCATCATTAAAAGGGAGAATAATTCTGTTGCTAATCTCATCACCTATCTGGGATGTTTGGGATGTTTGGGATATTATACTCTTGATATCCATTTGATTAACAAAAAAGGTTTGTCTGTCCAGTTTCCTGACCTTTTCCAATGCTTTTTTTACTATTTCATCCGGATAGTCTTTATCCCGGAATAGCTGGCACATTCCAGCCGCCTCCTCCTCAAAACGCAGATCTTCCGTACAATTCCTCCTGACCCTCCGCAACTGGCCAGTAGGGATATTGTCAAGCCATCTTGGGAGGTGGCAGCTGGAATATTGAATAAAGCTATTTCTATTCGTTGGCTTGAAAAAGGTATGGCAGACAAACCGATTGTTTTGTCTTCTAATCACCAGGTCAAGGAATTCGGTCTCCTCCTTGACCATGGCGTTGAAGACCAGATTTAATTGATTATCATTGATCACATTCAAAATAAAAAAACTAAAGCGGATACATTCAAATTTAATGATGTAGATTATGGAACAACAACGAATGATAAGAATATGGTGGATTTATTTAGAGATCTTGAAGGTGTGCTGCAAAAGCAGCTTAGACAACATTGGGAAATAAGATCACTCCAATTTTATATAGAACATCAAAAAGTTCCCAAAGGACTTATGTTATATAAAACTCCAGCCCAAGATTTGGTGAGTGAGACATTTGAGGAGGAGTGGAATACACTCCTTCACAATCATTCTATCTCGCTCGTCAAATTAATTATCAAAAGGAGAACGGAGATATTAGGAGATTTAAACAAAAAAAATTGAAGGATTAAAAGAACAGATAGACAAGTTACCCAGAAATGAGGATTATGATACCTGGCAAGAAAGAATATGTAGGGGATTAGATAAAATAGAAAATGAGATCATAAATAAAAAAACTAAGAAACATCTGAATACGTACAAGAACCCACAAATAGAAGAGTTTGGGGATCAATTAGATTCACCACAAAATATAATATCACATAGACAAGTTGACACATTAGATAAAACACATAATAACCATGTAGGGATGGTAAGTAACAGATATGAACAACTTTCAGACCAGCCTTTTTTAGATCACACTCCAGCTCACCACAGGACAAGAATAAGTCACAGAGAACAAACACCTCCCCACAATCAGGAGTTACACAAACACCAATACAATTTGAGACAGAGATATCATTACACACAACAGAACACCAACCAGTATCACAACGCACAAAGAAAGAAATATCAATCACAACCCACAACAAACCACAGGGAAAACCTAAGACACAACTATCACAGATACACAGACGAACCCGAAAGACGAGAAGGAGCAAGAGGAAAAGAGCCATCACACACGAGACACAGATAGGGAATTCAACATCAGTTATTAATTTAAGTTCTGTTACACTCACCATAGCGCAAGCTAAACTATTAGAAAAGGGTTTGAAATTTGCCCCTACTAAAAAGATCGATAAATTTGCAACGTATATAGGTATACAAAAATATATTAGAAGTATCTGTCTCAAGAAACATTTCTTAAAGAATCCGATAGTAAGAAATGAAGTCCAAACAATGGGTGGAACAAATTTCACACAAAAAGACCCGGTAAGGGCCGGTTCGGGCCTCAAAAAGAAATCTACCATGTTCCCAAGGAACGAAATAAGCCGAGAAATGGCAGTGTTTCAAAAAAATGTGGAGGAAGACATAAGAAAACTTAAAACTAAACCCACCTATCGAGATAATCTAACAAAACAAGAAGTTTCAGCGTTAAAATCTCTCCAGAGGAAAGAATCAATTACTATACGCCCAGCGGATAAGGGGGGAGCTGTGGTCATATTGGACACCAGGAAATATAACAGCGAGTGTCTTAGGCAACTTGGGGATGAGAAAACATATAAGAAACTAAAAAATGACCCCCTGAAGGAATTCGATAGAGAGTTGAAAGACTATTGCATACAGGGCCTGGAGCAGAAATTGATATCTCAACAGGAATTCGAATTTATCTTGGGCACACAGGGAAGACTTCCGGTCTTCTACTGTCTGCCCAAGATTCATAAGGATCTCGAAAACCCTCCGGGCAGACCGATAGTTTCGGGTATTGAGTCAATTACATCGAATTTGTCCAGATATATTGATACACAGTTGCAACCTATAGTAAAAAGAACAAGGTCATATATAAGAGATACTACTCATATTATCCAGACCTTAGAATTTCTGGATGCCCAACCAGAGTGGATCATGGGGACCCTGGATATACAATCCCTCTATACATCTATTGATCACCAACAGGGATTGACCGCAGTGCAACAACAGATGGAAAGAGAGGGAGAGTTGGAGGAAACCCATATCCAGTTTATCATTGATGGTATAAGATACATCCTCAACCACAATTATTTTTGTTTTGAGGGTGTATATTACCTGCAGAAGTGTGGGACTGCCATGGGGACCAGGTTTGCCCCCAGCTATGCCAACCTATTCCTGGCAGAATGGGAATATCAAGTCATCAGACCCAGGCTGGGGGCAGACCTGGCCCTATGGCGTCGCTACATTGATGATGTGGTGTTCATTTGGAAGGGTGGAAAAGAAGCTCTTGATCTCTTTTTGAAGGAGATCAATGATAATCAATTAAATCTGGTCTTCAACGCCATGGTCAAGGAGGAGACCGAATTCCTTGACCTGGTGATTAGAAGACAAAACAGTCGGTTTGTCTGCCATACCTTTTTCAAGCCAACGAATAGAAATAGCTTTATTCAATATTCCAGCTGCCACCTCCCAAGATGGCTTGACAATATCCAGCCAGTTGCGGAGGGTCAGGAGGAATTGTACGGAAGATCTGCGTTTTGAGGAGGAGGCGGCTGGAATGTGCCAGCTATTCCGGGATAAAGACTATCCGGATGAAATAGTAAAAAAAGCATTGGAAAAGGTCAGGAAACTGGACAGACAAACCTTTTTTGTTAATCAAATGGATATCAAGAGTATAATATCCCAAACATCCCAAACATCCCAGATAGGTGATGAGATTAGCAACAGAATTATTCTCCCTTTTAATGATGACCACAGAAAAATACAGCAAGTAGTAAAGGCACATTGGCACCACATATTGAGTGATAGGGTGATAGGTCATCTTTTACCCACATCTCCAAAGGTCATATTCACTAGGGCACCCAATTTGGGTATTACAATAGCCCCCTCCGTGAAATCTAGAGATAAAAAAAGAACATTGATGGGAACCTGGATGGATCTAAAAGGTTTTTTTAAATGCGGCAAGTGTATCGCATGTAAAATTAATAATAAACCCCGCAAGACCACCACAGTCCCCTCTACACAGAATACGTTTGTTTAGGACATTAAAGATTGCCTCACATGCAACTCTACCGGTGTGGTCTACCTGGTCCAGTGCCCGTGCAATAGACAATATATAGGCAGAACAAAACGGTTATTAAAGACGAGACTGGCCGAGCATATATCCAACATCAAGAAGGGCTACGACAAACATTCTTTGTCTAAACATTATAAGGAGGTCCATAACAGCGATCCGGCCAGTCTCGTCTTTACGGCGCTGGAAAAGGTAGAGCAACACTGGAGAGGAGGCAATTATATTAAGCAAATGTCTAGGAGGGAGTCCCGAAAAATATATGAGTTTGGTAGTCTGTTACCATCAGGCCTAAACTCAGAGTTGGAACTTTTTGGTTTTTTGTAAGGGTATCCTCATTTACTGGATGACAATGGGTTAAACCATTTTGTGACCAGTGGCCTCCCTAGAACTGGAGATCTTTTATTAGTGTTGCCACTATCGGTGAAATTTTGGCTATTATGTGCCCGCCATCGATATCCAAAATCATATCGTATTAAATATCCACCATTTATATCTGTATTATTGTTATATCGATATTATTGATATATTTTATTTTATGGATACATTTTATAGATATAATCTATTTTTATATATTTTATACATTGTATCTAATGTAGGAAACGAAGTAGGCAGTACAAGTTTCCATCACTATCTATGGCTTCAAATGGGATGCTTTCAGTGATGTGGCATTAGTCTCATATTTATTATAGTGAGAAAATATATATTATGTTTAAATAATTGAAAGGATATTATACCTTTACTGACCTTTAAAAATCGGATGTTGTCAACAAAAGACACAGCAAATAAATACCAGACTGTGAAAATCAGAAGCCCCAATATCAAAGTGCACAGAAACGTAATAACGATATCCAGAAGTCCGTTCCAGGTTTTGAAGGTGACCTGGGGAAGTATAAAAGTTGGTCCGAGACAGGTATGGCGCAACCACTGAGGAAGGGAGTGTGATAACTCCCGAAACGCATCTGGGATTGCGCCATATACCTGTCGGCATTTCTTCAATTGCATGGCCATGCAAATCGAACTTTGGTACTGTACCTTTTGATATCCGAAAATTACAACTTGGAGGTATCGGATGTACTAGATAGAACACGTCACAGGAAGTGACGTAAATCGCACCCCGCAAGTATCAAACGCGGACACCAAACAGAACCACGTGAGACGTCAGCCCTTTACCAGCCGGGGGCTCCTCACGCCCGCTCCGTACCATAAGATTTTGGAGGTAAGCGATTGGCAGTCGGTAAGCCCGGCCACCAAACACAACAACGGGACAAGCCGTATCCGACGAGCCCCATTTACCCAGTCTGAAGCAAACCGCAGGACTGAAGGGGTATACGAAGGGGAGGTAAGCGGCTGTAAAGCCGACAATTGTAAAGCTGATAAGTTTACTCTCATCTGTCAACAATACCAACATATGTGACGGGACTATCATCTGCTATATTGGTACATCACCAAAACCTGTGGAGTTACACCTTTAATAGTGTCATCTCTTGGGGCTTTTGCTTGAACTCTTGTGGATATCAGGCCATACCAGGCCTTTTCATTATTTTCTCACAGGACTGATAGAGATTGCCAAACTGTTTGAGACCATTGAGCATCTCATTGTGGTCATTTGAATATATGTACATTATTTTAATTTTATTGTATTATTGTGTTTATATATATGTAGGCATATGTACAAATGATAATGAAAATTGACGCCTTATCACATGTGCGACCCACGTTCATCTCAGAACACGCACATTTGTATTGGCATTGAAGTCAGACACTATTTTATGAATGTAGCCATGTGTTGGCGATTTTATGTGTGCAATGTCTACATCCGACATTTATCGATATAAATAATCGAGTGTTTTATCTATATGAATTTATACGATTATATATGAATCCTGATTATAGAATTGTTCTAAAAAAAATCGGCGATTTAAAAAAAAATCGGTGATTTTAAATAATCGAATGGTTTATCGATATTTTTTAATAATCAAATGTTTTATCGATATGAATTTATACGATTATATATGAATCCTGATTCGGGAAACCGGATATGACATCAGAGTTGGGAGGGATAAAAACACAGCTTCGGCTGATTAGTTTGTAACGCCCCAGATGAAGCTAAGGCGAAACCCGGGTCGGGCATCTATATATACGCTTTTTACCAATGGATGTTTGTAAGTACAATAAATCTTACTGAATATTAAACACCCTGAGTATTGCACATGTTCTGTTTCTCCTGAAGGAGAGAAAAAAAATTCTGGTCGGTACCGGTATTGATATTGGAGATGCACTGGTGATATCGTGGAATCTCCATAGAATCTTCCTGTGAGTGAAACTCCTGCCTGTGGAAACCTAGCGCAGACCCATCTACATGTACTTTGTTTGACTGATGGCTGATGTGGATGTGGAGAAGGAGGCTGAGGTGAAGAAGGGGGCTTGCAACCACTAATGTAGGTGGTGGCGAAACCCTGATGGAATTAAGGCCCGCAATCTTTGATGTCGGTAGCACCTGTACCATCCCAGGGTACGACTCGCTCCCGGCCTCCATAACGTTCACCCAGTGTGCCATCAGGGAAATGTAGCATCACTGGCCAAAAACACTTGTCCATGTGTCAGTGACGCATGCTGGTTTAAGGATGGGACTGCACACTGTGGAAAAATATTGGCTGCTGGAGACAGAGTAACACGGGATGGCCACCGTCAGCAGGCTGCGGAAATCCTCAGTGTCCACAAGCCTAAATGGCAACATTTCCAGGGCCAGCAATTTGGAAAGGTGTTCATTTACTGCTATGGTCTGTGGGTGGGAGGCTATGTATTTGCGCTTTCGTTCAAAGGCCTGGGGTATGGACATCTGTACGCTGCGCTGGGACACAGAAGTGGATGTGCTAGCTGATGGTGCTTGTGAAGGTGGAGGTGCAGGGCGGGAGGCATCTGGGCCTGCATCTTGGACAGGGGATTGGGCAGCACGTAAAACAGAGGAAGAAGAGGCAGTGATGTGACCTGCAGACACTGATTGTGGACCCAGGCATTCGGCCCACCTATTAGGGTGCTTTGATGCCATGTGGACGATCAAGCTGGTAGTTGTGAGGTTTGCACAGGTTTCAAATGACAATTCTTTTATCGTCCGTACTTTCCTTTAAAAAAAAAAAAAAAAAATCGCCAGATTGCGGAACACCTACCCCTTGGCAATGGAGATTGTTGCAAGGGAGTGCTCCGGGGAACAGTTCTAAGCCTGTTTATGCCCCTTTCAAATCCAACTTGGAGAATACCTTGGCACCGACAATCTGATTGAACAAATCTGGGATCAAAGGAAGGGGGTAAGGATCACAGACAGTAATGCGATTAAGCTCATGGAAGTCCAAACTTGGCCTAAGATTTCCTTCCTTTTTCTTAACAAAGAAGAATCCTGCATCCACTGGGGATTTGGATGGTCTAATATGACCTTTAGCCAAACTCTCGGTGATATATTCTCGCATAGCTGCTCTTTCGGGTTCAGAAAGATTATACAACCGAGACTTGGGCAACTTAGCTCCGGGAATAAGGTTGATGGGGCAATCATACTCCCAATATGGAGGTAACTCCTGGTCTCCACTTTCAGAGAATACATCAGAAAAATCTGAAATAAATGAAGATACAACTTTAGTGGTTACAACAGAAAGCCATGTGCTAAGACAGTTGTCTATGCAATAATCACTCCAATCAAGAATCTGTCTCGCTTGCCAATCGATTGTAGGATTATGTTTGCCTAACCATGGTAAACCTAACACCAAGCGAGCAGGCAGACCCTCTAGCACAAAACACGAAATTGATTCTTCATGAAAATCACCCATTTTTAAATGGATGTCCTGCACCATTTGTGAGAAACATTTTTGTGTGAGTGGAGCAGAATCAATTGCAAACAGAAATATTTTTGTCTAATGCACTTGTTGTCAACCCATGTATATGGACGAACTGACCATCCACTAGATTAACCCCTACCCCACTGTCAATAAACACTTCAATTCCCACAGTTTTGGAATCTAGCACCATCTCGGCAGACAGGAGAAATCGGGTACTACCGGTAAATGACAAAAGTAGATTCTCAGATTCCTGACCCACACCACCAAGAGTGAGATTAAACATTTTTCATTTGTTTTCACCTTGACGCTGAACATAAGGACATATGTTAACAAAATGTCCCCTTTTTCCACAGAAAAATCTGAGTCCCTTCTTAAACCTAAAGTTTTTATCACTAGGTCTAGGTGTAGCTTCCCCCAACTGCATTGGCTCATCACCAGACATGAACTCAAGTGTCTTTCTACCCAAAGTGTCGGAGGAGGCCACCATCTTATATGATACTACGTCATGAGAGTGAGGAACCTTAGATCTCTCTCTCAGATGCCTATCAATACGTACAGCAGGGGACATGGCCGCCTCCAATGACTCAGGATATTCGTGAAACACCAATGCGTCCTTCAGGCTCTCGGATAACCCTTGATAGAATTGACTACGGAGAGCTGAATCATTCCACTACGTATCCGTAGCCCATCTCCGAAATTCAGAGCAATCAGAACGCTCTCCCTGCCATAAGCCACGGAACTTGGTCTCGGCCAGGGAGATCCAATCTTGGTCATGGTAGATAAGACCTAGAGCTCTGAAAAATTTATCTACCGACCGGAGGGACTGTGATTCGGTTGGCAATGAAAAAGCCCAAGACTGAGCGTCACCTTTAAGTAACTAAATAATTATACCCACTCTTAGACTCTCGTCCCCAGAAGAGTTAGGACGTAGTTTGAAATATAATTTGCACGACTCTCTGAACCGAATAAAATTGGCACGGGAGAGCTACCTTAGGTTCAGGACAGGCCTGGCACCCGCTGCCGAAACCAGCCGCCTGTGGTAACTGGATCTGTGAGACAGTCGCGCGGAGGTCAGCTACCTCCAAAGACAGCCCCTGCAGTTGTTCGACCAGTGCAGAAATAGTATCCATCGCTGCACTGGCACAAACAAAATGGTGGTTTTTCGGTGGTTATGTCACAAAGTGGGAGTAGGGGAGGAACACTAGAATGACAACAGAGGAAAATAACAAGAAACTAGGCCTCACGGTTAGGGAAAGGGAAGAGGTCACCACCTAGGAAACCATAAACCTAGCCCTGACTCCTGTCAGTATGAATAGACCCTGAAGGTGGGAATATTCATACACCGTAAACCTAGGCCCTAGAAAACCCTGGAAATCCCTAGAAGTAGTGACTGGGTCTAAGACCACTGGTTTCTTACCAGAGGAACGAACCAGCATCTCCCTGAGGCCTTGAAAACAATGATAAAAGGGGAACAACAAAATACAAAGGGAAGTACACTTAAATTTAATAGAAAATGGATGAGCAGGAACACAGATGAGGAACACCAGCTCTTCCAACTCCAGGCAGATAATACCAACCGCATGGTATGAAGTGTGAGTCCAGACTAAATAGAGGACCAGTAATGACCACAAGCTACACCTAAGACAAGAGGTGTGGTCATTACCAACAACAACACTGCAGCAAGTGAAAACAGATAGGCTGTCAGATAACCTAACATGCAGCCAGTCTCTCAGATCTTCTAACCTATGTCACACGGAGGGACCTTGACATCTGTGGTCTCCTCATGCTGCTGCCACCTCGATACTCTGTCATTTGGCCACTTTGTGGACTTCTCATGTTGTTCCCACCCTCCCCACTACATGACTAGGCCACTATTTTGCCTTTTTGGCCTGGTTGACATCATCATTTATTTTACCCTTCTTCTGATCTGTCAAAAGGAAGGAAAAATGAGACGCACAACAGATCCTGTCTATGTAGCAGCTGTAAGGCCTGTATGACATGGTCCATATTTTGCATCAGAATTGATTTATAATTTGGTAGCCAAAAGCAGGAGTGGGTACAAAACACAGAAGACATGCAAATACTCCATTCACGTGTCATCTCTGTTTTGGATCCACTCCAGGTTTTTTTTTGGGCTTTAGCAATACTGATGTATTACTGACCAAATGTTGACCGAGTGAAGGCGGATGCTCAACAGACCTGATCCGTTTTTGGGGGGTTATTGTTCTGACGGATCAAAAGAAGGGCAAAATAATCTGAGACGTCAACACAGACTTATTGCTGACACCCTCTCCACTCTGTCAGGGGGCTCTACTTGTATAAGTGTTTAATAGAACAGGTTCTGTACAGTGATGGACGAACATCGGCCGGGATGGTTCGCAAATGCAATCAAATGTTCGCAAACCGCAAGTTTGCGGCGGGCCCATTCACTTTAATAGCAGGTGAACCTGAAAAACCTTCAGCTCATATTTGCAGCCACCAAATACTTACAAAAAGTGCACAAATCGTCCCACAACATGGACAGTGACATACCAGAGGGGGATCAATGGCAAAAATTCTATGTATTTTAATCAGGGGCCATTTTTAATACGTCTTAAATTGAAACTCTCAAAAATGAGCCATGCTGGAGCCTAGAAAGTATTAATTTTAGGCCATGGGAGTACAGGCCCCAAACATTAGGCATTCACCGGACAGAAAACATCAAGTGATTATGTGTCTGGAGGTATATTAGACGGAAATGAAATTTATTCCATATATATTATAAAATTTGGTGTCTTCATGATCAATCTGCAGCTTGGGGATCCCACACAGTTTCTACACACATCCAAAATAAAGTGGGGCGAATAGATGACAGATGATCGGGACGCTCCATGATCTTCCCAACAGCTGCTTTTAGATGCGGGCTAGTGTGAATTATTTTATATTTTTGTGCAGGGTTAGTGCATAGTGTATTTACCTGTATTGGTGCGCTGCTCTTATGGACGTCGTTACGTAAGTGCGCAGTGTGTGAAACGTAAATACAAAATTTCAACACAACGTAATTCAATTCATATCACAAAAAGGACTTTCCCACATATAACTGCAGCGCTGAACGCTGAATATATATTGATTTTTGTACAGAAATACGCCACTAAAGGCTTTACCTCATATAACTGCAACAGGGAAAGCTGAATATATATATATTTTTTCTACTGATATACGTCAATAAAGGTTTTTCTACATATAAGTGCACCAGCGAATGGCAAATGTATATTTATTTTTATACTGCAATATGTCAGTAAAGGCTTTACCAGATAAAACCGTAACAGTGAACTGAGAATATTTTTTTCATGTAGTACTGAAATATGCCCCTATACGCTTTCACCAGAAATAACTGCAGAAGTGACCTGGGAATATATATTTCTTGTTGGACTCAAATAGGCCACTATACGCTTTCAACAGAAATAACTGCAGAAGTGAACTGAAAATGTATTTTTTTTTGTTGGACTGAAATAGGCCACTATATGCTTTCACCAGCAGTGCTTATGTATTTTTATTTTTTTTATGAAATAAGCCCCTATACTCTTTCACCAGGAATGAATGCAACCGTGCAGTGCGTTTAAATGTTTTGTGTATTACTGAAATACCGCCCTATACTTTTTCACCAGAAATGATTTTAGCGTAAATAACAACAAAAGTGACCTGCGTATATATTTATTGTATTGTATTGAAATAGGCCACTAAATGATATCAGCGCAGTTAGCAGCAAAATTTACCTGCATATAAATTTATCTTTTTCCACAGTGTAGGAAGGCGCAAGGGTCCGTCATTGACGGAAGGTACGTGTCACCGAGGTTCCTGGCCTCGGTGAAATAAGAACCGGTTATTTTATGTGTCAGCTGCAGCTAGTGCTCGCTGACACTGTTTATTCTTAGTGTGGCTGAAAAGCCGATTTGTGACGGTTCTTATTGGGAGCAGCCAAAGAGCAGGGTGGGTGGCTGTTCCCCACGTCCAGGCCAGGTTTTGGGCTGGGGTTTAAAAACCCAGCCAGCAGCTCAGCTGGGTGTGGTATGTTCATCCAAGTGAAAGTGGACTGTAAAGGCTCTGTGTCTCTGGAAGCTGCATGAGAGCCACTAGCTGGAAGCCAGGCGCCCTAAAGCCTGCTGTGGATATCCAGTTGACGTGTTTGTTTTGAGTTCTGTGGACTTTGGCCGAGTGAAATAACACAAGGAATTCCTGTGGTGTGAATTAACACCAGGACTCTGCAAAGTGTTTGTGTTATGTTTTTCCTTGGGTGTGAATAAACACTGAACTTTTTGCTTTACTGCCGTGTTCTTGCCTCTGTACTGTGTCCGCTTACCCTGCCTACCAGAGAAAATCCCTACAACAGATAAAAGCCACTAAAGGCTTTTCAACATAGCACTTGCACCCCAATAACTAATTGCTGGAATGACAGGTATTATGAGACTATCTGGAACCCCATGTAATGTTTCCCTGCACTTGTAAATCGATTGTTTTCACAATGAGGAATTTACTATAACTCTCCCTAGCATCTGCACATGTCTCATCCTGACTGTAAAAAGAATGAATCTCACTTATCCTTTCCCTGCACTAGTAAATCTCATCTTTCCTATTTTTTTTAAACAGTTTTTCTTTTACTCTCCATAGCGCCTGCATAAACGTCTGTCCCTGAACAATGTACGATGGTGAATGGCAGCATCTAAGATGGGCGCAGTATTTATAGGGCTGTGACATCACCGGGCTGGCTGCTGATTGGCTGCGTGCATTGCAGGTCATCCCGCCTTCTCAGAGTTCCTTGCCCCATGTCTTCACACGTGTAGTCGCCATTTTAGGAAATTAAGCGCGAGGAAATTCGCATTCGTTCAGAATCACATTTTTCCTGAAATTCGGAATGAATTCGACTTCGTCAGCTTAGATTCGCTCATCTCTAATCACAACAGTTGCAATTAGTTGTTCCAATAGCATTTGTCCCTCTGTATAGCTGCGGTATCTCAGCAGAACCCCACACAAATGCTACACAATACAAATGCACTATATAGAAATTATATTATAGGTATATCACACCCCTGCATCAATCAGTTTTTTTGGGGGGGGGCAACTGGTATATCACACCAGTTGAAATTAGTTGTTCCAGTAGTGTTTGTCCCTCTGTATAGCTACAGTATCTCAGCAGAACCGCACACAAATGCTGCACATACACTATATATAAATTATATTATAGGTATATAACACCCCTGCCTCAATCAGTTTTTTTATGGGGCAACTGGTATATCACCCCAGTAGAAATTATTTGTTCCAATCGTGTTTGCCACTCTGTGTAGCTGCGGTTGCTAAAAGTTGTTCCTTTAGATTTAGAGGGTACAGTTCTGACCAAGTTTTCACCTCCAGTAGAAGAGGGGATGATCCCAACTAAGACTGGGCCCCCTCTTGCCCTGAGCCCCATAGCAGTCGCATGGTCTGCCACTATGGTAGTTACGCCCCTAGGTAGGGGGTATGTCCATGTGCTGAAACGTCTCAGTTGGCTGTCCTGTACCACCTGATGGACGTGTCATGGATCAAAGTTCTTCACAATGTAAAATAATATTGCACCGGCGGACATCATCATATGTTCGCCCGTTCGGCGAACCGCGAACGAGCAAAGTTCACCGCGAAACGACCGCTGGGTGAACCGCAAGGCCACCTCTAGTTCTGTAGAAATCTGTGTAGAATCAACTGACGACAGTGTAAAAGGAGTAAAAGTAGGATCTTGGGCCTAGTTCACACTTGAGTTATTTGGTCAGTTTTGGCCCCATAACTGCCCAAATAAGTGAAGTGTGCATTGATTCTAAGAGTGATGCCTCACACTCACTGATTAAAATCACTTAACAACCACTGATCAAATCCCAGAAGTGTGAACTAGGTCTTAGATTGTATTGAGGCCTCATTCACACTTCAGTGAATTACGAATGTGTCCTCCATAGACAGTATGACGATTCATTGATTTTTATGTGTTTTTTTACCCATTAGTAGTCAGTGAAAAACGAGACATCTACTACTTTGGTTTATGATAAGGACCAAACACTCCCATTGTAGTCTGTGTGTCTATGTGTCTGTGGAAAAACACTGACAGTTTTGTCTGTGAAGGTTCTCATTTATCCAGGTCATGGTATATATCTGTAAAGAATAAATCAAGGCAACTGGACGTACTGTAGATTTCTTGAAAACGTTTCACTTGTTCTTCCAACAAGCTTTCTCAATTCTGAGTGACTGTACAAAAATTCTGGGAATAAATATGTAACTGAATCCAGATCTGGTAATTATACCCAGCATTGGGTCAAAGGTGTTGATTCCATTATCCTAATTGGAGTCAGTAGGTGATAAAGACTTCCCAGAAAAAGGTGTCAAGACAGTGGTTTGCCAGTGGTTTTTCAACCTAGAAGTGCATGGGGAATTAGGATAACACAGAGAGCAACATTAGGACACACGGCCCAAACACGGACCCTTCATAGAGGAAACACTAACTGTCTTGACAAGGATGTCATCATGGAAATGTGAACAAGGCCTTAGGCTATATTCTCACAGCCATTTGAGGGACACATACTTCAGGATTTAACCCACTTCTCTATCTAGGTAGCATCTATAGCATTTTTTATTCTTGTGGTACTTTCACACTTGCAGCAGAGGATTCCGGGGAACAGTTCCGTCGTCGGAACTGCCTGCCTTATCCGGCAATCCGGACGCAAACTGATGGAATTTGTCAGACGGATCCAGATGTGGATTAGAGATGTCGCGAACATAAAATTTTCCGTTCGCGAACGCGAATGTTTGCAGATATCCGCGAACGGGCGAACCGGGGCGAACCGCCATTGACTTCAATGGGCAGGCGAATTTTAAAACCCACAGGGATTCTTTCTGGCCACAATAGTGATGGAAAAGTTGTTTCAAGGGGACTAACACCTGGACTGTGGCATGCCGGAGGGGGATCCATGGCAAAACTCCCATGGAAAATTACATAGTTGGCGCAGAGTTGGATTTTAATCCATAAAGGGCATAAATCACCTAACAATCCAATATTTTTTTTAACAAAGTGGTTTAAAACATCCAGTGTGTGTATACGATCAGGTATGATGTTGTATCGATCAGGTAGTGTAAGGGTTACGCCCGCTTCACAGACATTGACAGACCAAACTCCCCTTTTAATGCACCGCAAACCACTGCAAACAGTCCATTTGCCCAACCGCAAACTTCCCATTTGCACAAGGTTGGATACCAAGCTAGCCGTGTCCAGTTGATGTCATTGAGGCTGGGTTCAGACCTGAGCGTTTTACAGCGCGTTCCTACGCGCTGTAAAACGCTCAACAGGCAAGAACCAATGATTCCCTATGGGAATGGTTCTCACCTGAGCGTTTTACAGCGCGTACGATCGCGCTGTAAAACACCCGACGCCCCAAGAAGTACAGGAGCTTCTTTGGGGCGTCTTGTCGCGCGTTCCCGTACATAGACTTCAGCGGGAACGCGCGACAATGGGCGTTCGCTTGTCTCTGTATGCGCGATTGCAAACGACCGTACGTTCAGTACGCTCAGGTCTGAACCCAGCGTGAAGGTTTCTTCCTCCACCCAGCCACGTACAAGACCAAGGGTCCCGGAAAGGTGAATTGAATAGATTTTTCGAATGGGGAGATGGTTAAAAAAACGCTGGCTCCCTCCCCTTTGTTTGAATCCACGGTCACTGCGTCTGTGCCGTGCAATTTACTGTCCCACCCGATATGAGTGCTATTTTCTATAGTTCTCTCTTCTCATCAGTTTTATCCCTGTTACATCCCCAATCTGGGGTCCATTTATTAAATAGATTTTTCGAACGGGGAGATGGTTAAAAAATTGCTGTCTCCCTCCCTTTTGTTTGAATCCACGCCACGGTCACTGCGTCTGCGCCGTGCAATTTACTGTCACACCCGATATGAGTGCTATTTTCTATAGTACTATTCTCATCAGTTTAATCCCTGTTACGTCCTATATCAGGGTGGGATTGCCTTTTGTGAAAAAAAATTTAGGCCGGGTATCTTCGACTGCCTTCACAGTGACAGACCAAACTCTGATACACCAAACTGAATTGATTTTAGGAACCGGGAGATGGAAAAAGCAGCCTGGTCGGTCCTCTTACTCCCAAGTTGGGGCACTGCGCGTGCACGGAGCAATGTGCTGTGACACCCTATATGAGTGGTGTCTTAACTAGTCCTATTCCTATCAGTTTAATCCCTGTTACGTCCCCTATCCGGGGACGTGTGTTGAATTGATTAACCATTGTCGAATTAACGAACCACTACGACATCCTGGAATAATTTAGTTCTGAGCTTTGTACTTGATTTGTATTGGAATTGTTGGGCATTTTTTAAATTGTCTGCATTATTTATAATAAACTATTAAGAGACTTTATTATGATTTTTTTATTTTATGTATTAAAAACCCACCCATACAACTTAAAAAAAGATAAATAAATAAATTAAAGTTTTTTCTATGAAAAAACATCCAGCCGTCCCGATCGCTTTTGGTCTGATCATAATGAAGCAACGGCCTTATCATCTGGGGTGTGGCAACATTGCCAACACACTCAGAGGTGATGATCGATTCATTGTGATACGCAAGCCCCTTCACCACAACAAGGTAACGATCACGAAAGGGGAATTGACACATGTATGTGCCTTTTTTTGTTTTGTTTTTGCAGCCACAGTGCAGCACCAGAGGCCAGAAAAATTTGGCATGTACACATGCCTGAAAAACAATGTTATTGTTGCAGCCGCTGTTGTAGCAGCGGCCAGAAAAATTGATGTTTTCAAGGCAGAAAGGTGACTAAAACATTGCGGCTTGAACCCTAGTTGGTGGCGGAGAATTCACGAAAGTCATCCGGTATGCAGACATTAAATACAGCAGCGTGGGGACCATTTTGAGGCCAAGGCATGTCAGGCCTTTTGTTAGTTAAATGTATCCCCTACTGTCAGTCCCTTCGGGATCCATGCCTCATTCATCTTAATGAAGGTGAGGTAATCAACACTTTTTTGACCGAGGCAACTTCTTTTGTCAGTGACAATGCCTCCTGCTGCACTGAAGGTCCTTTCTGACAGGACACTTGAAGCGGGGCAGGCCAGAAGTTCTATCGCAAACTGGGATAGCCCAGGCCACAGGTCAAGCCTGCACACCCAGTAGTCAACGGGTTCATCGCTCCTCAGAGTGTCGATATCTGCAGTTAAGGCGAGGTAGTCTGCCACCTGTCGGTCGAGTCGTTCTCTAAGGCTGGATCTCTAACTGAAAAAGCTCTGCATGTCCTCCATCAACAACACATCTGTAAAGCGTCCTGTCCTTGCCACCGTGGTCGTGGTAGGAGGAGGATTACTTTCACCTCTTCCCCAGTTAGATTCCCGTTGTGCTGTGACTTCCCCCTTATAAGCTGTGTAAAGCATATTTTTTAGTTTGGTAATTTGTTCCGGTAATTTGGTAACATTTCCGCCACTTTCTGCTTATGCCGGGGGTCTAGTAGCGTGGCCACCCAGTACAGGTCGTTCTCCTTCATCCTTTTTATACGAGGGTCCCTCAACAGACATGACATCATGAAAGACCCCTTTGCACAAGGTTGGATGCCGAGCTACTCATTTCCCGTTCCGCCTCCTCACTGATGTCATTGACGGTCTGTTCTTCCCCCCAGCCACTTACAAGACCATGGGTCCCAGATAGGTGACAACAACGAGCACCCTGGGATGCCTTCTGTGGTTGGTCTTCCTCCTCCTCAAAGCCACATTCCTCCTCTGCCTCCTCTTCCTCATATTCCTCTTGCAGCGTTGCCGCAGGTCCGGCAAGCGATGATGACAAGGCTGTTTCTGGTGGTGATGGTGACCACAACTCTTCCTCTTCACACTCATCTACAGCCTGATCCAGCACTCTTCGGAGGGCACGCTCCAGGAGGAAAACAAATGGGATGAGGTCGCTGATGGTGCCTTCGGTGCGACTGACTAGGTTTGTCACCTCCTCAAAAGGACGCATGAGCCTACAGGCATTGCGCATGAGCGTCCAGTTACCTGGCAAAAAAATTCCCAGCTCCACAGAGGCTGTCCTAGCACCCCGGTCATACAAATACTCGTTGACGGATTTTTCTTGCTGGAGCAGGCGGTCGAACATTAGGAGTGTTGAATTCCAACGTATCGGGCTGTCGCAAATCAAGCGCATCACTGGCATGTTGTTTCGGCGCTGAATGTCTGCAAAGTGCGCCATGGCCGTGTAGGAACGCCTGAAATTGGCCACACACCTTCCTGGCCTGCTTGAGGATGTCCTGTAAGCCTGGGTACTTAGACACAAAGCGTTGTACGATGAGATTCAACACATGTGCCATGCACGGCACATGTGACAACTTGCCCAAATTCAATGCCGCCAACAAATTGCTTCGATTGTCACACACCACTTTGCCGATCTCCAGTTGGTGCGGGGTAAGCCACTGATCCACCGGTGCATTCAGGGCGGACAGGAGTGCTGGTCCGGTGTGGCTCTCCGCTTTCAGGCAAGTCAACCCCAAGACAGCATGACATTGTCGTATCCGGGATGTGGAATAGCCCATGGGGAGCTGGGGGGGTTCAGTTGATGTGCAGCCAGACACCGCAGCAGAAGAGGACTCAGCTGAGGAGGTTATGGAAGATGATGGAGTAGGAGGAGTAGAGGAGGTGGCAGTAGGCCTGCCTGCAAGTCGTGGCGGTGTCACCAACTCCACTGCAGAACCACGCATTCCATGCTTGGCAACCGTCAGCAGGTTGACCCAATGCGCAGTGTAGGTGATATACCTGCCCTGACCGTGCTTTGCAGACCAGGTATCAGTGGTCAGATGGACCCTTGCCCCAACACTGTATGCCAGAGATGCCATGACTGCCTTTTCAATCACCGAGTAGAGGTTTGGGATTGCCTTATTAGAAAAAAAAATTCGTCCGGGTACCTTCCACTGTGGTGTCCCAATAGCGACAAATTTTTTGAAGGCCTCAGACTCCACCAGCTGGTATGGTAAAAGCTTGCAGGCTAAGAGTTCCGTCAAGCCAGCTGTCAGACGCTGGGCATGGGGGTGACTCTGTGACATTGGCTTCTTACGCTCAAACATTTCCTTAACAGACACCTGACTGTGGGCAGATGAGATGGAACTGCTCAAGGTGAGAGGCGGAGTGGCGGGTGGTTGAGAGGGGGCAAGGAGGACAGCAGTGGTTGACGTGGCTGAAGATGCTGGACCAGGAGGAGGATGGTGGCTTTGAGCTTGTGTGCTGCTTCTACTCGTCATTATGTGTTGATCCCATAGGCGTTTGTGATGTGCGATCATGTGCCTTCGCAAAGCAGTTGTACCTAGGTGGGTGTTGGATTTCCCACGACTCCGTTTATTTTGACACAGGTTGCAAATGGCATCGCTGTTGTCAGAGGCAACACACCAAAAAAATGCCACACTGCTGAGATTTGCAATGACGGCATTCTGTTGGTGGCAACAGCATGCGTTGATTGGCGTGCTGTCTGGCTGACCCCGGGTGCCGATACATGCCGTCTGACTGTGCCACTAGCTCCTTGCGACGACCTCCCCCTGCTTCCAACTCGTCTCCTCCTTCTCTCTGTCTCCCCTTCTGAACTTTCCCCCTCTTTTTCTTCTCTTCGAGCAGGCACCCACGTGGCATCCACGGGGCATCCACGGACACATCGTCATCATCAACCGTTTCACTTGTATCTGACACCTCAGCAAAGGAAGCAGCAGCGGGTACAACATCATCACACTGTACGTCCATGTGTGTAATGCTGCCTGACTGACACATATCCTTGTTATCTACATCCCCTGGCAATAATGGTTGCGCATCACTAATTTCATCCAACTGATGTGTAAATAACTCCTCTGAGGGATCAAGTGAAGCGGCTGTGGTGGTAAGTGGTGGTGGTGGTGGTGGTGGCGGCGGGCGGGAGAGTGGTGACCAAAGCTGAGCTGGAGGAGGATGGTGCGTCAAGGTTCTTAGCGGAAGCTGTTGAAGATTGGGTGTCCTGTGTAAGCCAGTCAACTATATTGGGTTCAGGGTACGTGGCCTCTGAACACTGGGCATTATTCCAGGGCCAGTGGAAATCATAGCACCACGAACACGACGGCCCCTGCGGCGTGGCCTGCTTCTGCCTGTTATTTTTTTATTAGATAAGTGTTACTATGCGTGCAAGGTACTGTGCCACTCTATATAAGTGGTGGGCAGTGGGCACAGTACAGTCTGTGTGGGCCTGACACACAAGGGCTTGCAAATGTGATTAGATCACAGTTACATTTTAAATATAATTTTTTTTCTTCTGAAAGGTATTTGGGCGAATGACACCCTGTAACGGTATGAGTGCAGGCCTAGCCACTAGCCAGTGGACATAATACAGTATGTGTGGGGGCCTGACACACACAGGCTTGCAAATGTGATTAGATCACAGTTAAATTTTAAATAGAATAATTTTTATTCTGAAAGGTATTTGGGTGAATGACACCCTGTAACGGTATGAGTGCAGGCCTAACCAGCCACTAGCCAGTGGCCACAATACAGTATGTGTGGGCGCCTGACACACACGGGCTTGCAAATGTGATTAGATCACAGTTAAATTTTAAATATAATAAAAAAAATTCTGAAAGATATTTGGGTGAATGACACCCTGTAACGGTATGAGTGCAGGCCTAACCAGCCACTGGCCAGTGGCCACAATACAGTATGTGTGGGTGCCTGACACACACGGGCTTGCAAATGTGATTAGATCACAGTTAAGTTTTAAATATAATTTTTTTTCTGCAAGGTATTTGACTGAATGACACCCTGCCACGGTATGAGTGCAGGCCTAGCCAGCCACTAGCCACAATACAGTATGTGTGGGTACCTGACACAAACGGGCTTGCAATGTGATTAGATCACAGTTAAATTTAAAATATAATTTTTTTTTCTGAAAGGTATTTGGGTGAATAACACCCTGTAACGGTATGAGTGCAGGCCTAACCAGCCACTAGCCAGTGAACACAATACAGTATGTGTGGGCGCCTGACACACACAGGCTTGCAAATGTGATTAGATCACAGTTACATTTTAAATAGATTTTTTTTCTGCAAGGTATTTGACTGAATGACACCCTGTAACGGTATGAGTGCAGGCCTAGCCAACCACTAGCCAGTGGCCACAATACAGTATGTGTGGGCACCTGACACACACGGGCTTGCTAATGTGATTAGATCACAGAAAAAATATTAAATAGAATTTTTTTTATCTGCAAGGTATTTTCTGTCACACCCTGTATAAATGGTGTGCACTGTGCACACAGTGCTGTCTATGACTGAGTCTGCAGCCTCTCACACACGGGCAGCCAAGCAACAGCAATATATATATATATATATATATATATATGAAAAAAAAAAAAAAAAAAGCAGACTGATGTACCAGCCCTGAAAAGGGCTTTTTGGGGTGCTGTCTGGACGCTGTCCTTACAGCAGATGAGTCTGTGGACACAGAACAATGCCCTAGCTAACGCTTTCCCTATTGAATCAGCAGCAGCTACACTCTCCCTTCTCTCTCTGTGAATGCAGATTCCGAATGGATCTAAAATGGATGCTGTCCAGGAGGTGGGAGGGTCTGGGTGGGAGGGTCTGCTGCTGATTGGCTGGAATGTGTCTGCTGACTGTGAGGTAGAGGGTCAAAGTTTACTCAATGATGATGTATAGGGGGCGGACCGAACATTGCATATGTTCGCCCGCAGCGGCGAACAAACTATGTTCGCCGGGAACTATTCGCCAGCGAATAGTTCGGGACATCACTAATGTGGATCAGTGTGACAAATGTATTGAAATACTGGATCCGTTTCTCTCTGGTATCATCCGGCCCTAATACACTTTAATGTAAATTAAGGCCGGATCCGGCATTCCGGCAAGTGTTCAGTATTTTTGGTGGAGAGAAAACTGCAGCATGCTGCAGTATTTTCTCCATCCAAAAAACGGAAGAGGGACTGAACTGATGCTTCCTGATGAATACTGAACGGAATGCTCTCCATTCAGAATGCATTAGAATAAAACTGATCAGTTGTTTTCCAGTATTGAGCTCCAGTGACGGAACTCAATACCGGAAAAAAAAAAAAAAAACACTAGTGTGAAAGTACCTTTAGCCTCCTGGTTCATGAAGGTCATTGCAGTATTAAGATTGACAATTATGCAGATAATTCAGTAAAGAAGCGGTTAACTAAAAACTTTAAGAATTCAAGATTATTTTAAAATGCAGTACAAATGAACTTGTTAAATTAAAACAAATTATAGCAATTTTAAAATATTTAAAAAATTTTAATATTATTTTAAATAAGTTTGAAATATAAACAGCATGCTTTTAAAGGGTAAATTAAACAACAAATATTTTCTGACAACCCATTCCCTTTAAAAGACTCCACAGAAGACTAGACTAGTTCCTTATTTTTTTTTTTATTCTACTTACAAACGCTCCCATAACTTTTTTCATTTAACTAAGGGCCCTTGAACACGACCGTATACCCTCCAAGACATATGATCCGAGAGTGGGCCATATGTCCGAGAGCGGCATTGATCGTGTGCACGGGAGTACACAGCATTATAGATTACAATGATGCTGAGCACTCCCATGCGTATGATCAATGCCGCTCCGGGACATATGGCCCGCTCACGGACCGTATTTCTCGGAGGGCATACGGTCGTTTGCAAGTGCCCTAACCCTGATAAAATAGGAGATTGCATGTTATCAGGATTTCACTGTTCAGACTTTTACCAGGCAAGAAAATAAGTTTTAAATACGAATCCTGAAGTGACACTCTAATAGACTGCACACGGTGTGAATATAGTAAAATGACAGTTTTTGACATTGACATTTAAACTTTGTGTGTCAAAAAAGTCCATAGAGGGAAATAATGTACATATAATTATGAAAAATATAGATCTGGCATCCTTTCCAATTTTTTTTCGTTATTATAAAACACAGAAGTTTTGATGTGGCATAAATCTAGCCGGTCAATGATTTGTGTCAAATATAAGGAATTTCATTAACAATAGGGATGAGCGAACTCGAACTGTATAGTTCGGGTTCGTACCGAATTTTGGGGTGTCCGTGACACGGACCCGAACCCGGACATTTTCGTAAAAGTCCGGGTTCGGGTTCGGTGTTCGTCGCTTTCTTCGCGCTTTTGTGACGCTTTCTTGGCGCTTTTTGAAAGGCTGCAAAGCAGCCAATCAACAAGCGTCATACTACTTGCCCCAAGAGGCCATCACAGCCATGCCTACTATTGGCATGGCTGTGATTGGCCAGAGCACCATGTGACCCAGCCTCTATTTAAGCTGGAGTCACATAGCGCCGCCCGTCACTCTGCTCTGATTAGCGTAGGGAGAGGTTGCGGCTGCGACAGTAGGGCGAGATTAGGCAGATTAACTCCTCCAAAGGACTTGATTAACTGATCGATCTGCAGCTGTGGATCATTGAGCTGCTGATCCTCAATTGCTCACTGTTTTTAGGCTGCCCAGACCGTTTGTCAGTCACATTTTTCTGGGGTGATCGGCGGCCATTTTGTGTCTTGTGGTGCGCCAGCACAAGCTGCGACCAAGTGCATTTAACCCTCAATGGTGTGGTTGTTTTTTGGCTAAAGCCTACATCAGGGTGAAGCTGTCACACCAAGTGCATTTAACCAGCAATAGTCTGTTCATTTTTTGGCCATATACAAAATCAGGGGCAAGCTGCGCCTGTCACCAAGTGCATTTAACCCTCAATGGTGTGGTTGTTTTTTGGCTAAAGCCTACATCAGGGTGAAGCTGTCACACCAAGTGCATTTAACCAGCAATAGTCTGTTCATTTTTTGGCCATATACTAAATCAGGGGCAAGCTGCGCCTGTCACCAAGTGCATTTAACCCTCAATGGTGTGGTTGTTTTTTGGCTAAAGCCTACATCAGGGTGAAGCTGTCACACCAAGTGCATTTAACCAGCAATAGTCTGTTTATTTTTTGGCCATATCCCAGTCTAATTCTGTCACTAAATCCATACCGGTCACCCAGCGCCTAAATACTAGGCCTCAAATTTATATCCCGCTAAATCTGTCCTTAGTGCTGTAGCTGGGCGAGTTATTTAGTGTCCGTTCAAGCACATTTCTTGTTCTGGGTTGAAATACAATTCCCAATTTAGCAATTTCATAATTTAGTGGTTTCTGCTATATCAGAGCTATTTGAAATCTATCCCTAAAAGGGTATATAATATTCAAGGTGCACATTGGGTCATTCAGAATAACTTCACACACACCCGCTACTGTGTATTTCCAAGTCTAATTCTGGCACTAAACCCATACCTGTCACCCAGCGCCTAAATACTAGGCCTCAAATTTATATCCAGCTAAATCTGTCCCTAGTGCTGTAGCTGGGCGAGTTATTTAGTGTCCGTTCAAGCACATTTCTTGTTCTGGGTTGAAATACAATTCCCAATTTAGCAATTTCATAATTTAGTGGTTTCTGCTATATCAGAGCTATTTGAAATCTATCCCTAAAAGGGTATATAATATTCAAGGTGCACATTGGGTCATTCAGAATAACTTCACACACACCCGCTACTGTGTATTTCCAAGTCTAATTCTGGCACTAAACCCATACCTGTCACCCAGCGCCTAAATACTAGGCCTCAAATTTATATCCCGCTAAATCTGTCCTTAGTGCTGTAGCTGGGCGAGTTATTTAGTGTCCGTTCAAGCACATTTCTTGTTCTGGGTTGAAATACAATTCCCAATTTAGCAATTTCATAATTTAGTGGTTTCTGCTATATCAGAGCTATTTGAAATCTATCCCTAAAAGGGTATATAATATTCAAGGTGCACATTGGGTCATTCAGAATAACTTCACACACACCCGCTACTGTGTATTTCCAAGTCTAATTCTGGCACTAAACCCATACCTGTCACCCAGCGCCTAAATACTAGGCCTCAAATTTATATCCCGCTAAATCTGTCCTTAGTGCTGTAGCTGGGCGAGTTATTTAGTGTCCGTTCAAGCACATTTCTTGTTCTGGGTTGAAATACAATTCCCAATTTAGCAATTTCATAATTTAGTGGTTTCTGCTATATCAGAGCTATTTGAAATCTATCCCTAAAAGGGTATATAATATTCAAGGTGCACATTGGGTCATTCAGAATAACTTCACACACACCCGCTACTGTGTATTTCCAAGTCTAATTCTGGCACTAAACCCATACCTGTCACCCAGCGCCTAAATACTAGGCCTCAAATTTATATCCCGCTAAATCTGTCCTTAGTGCTGTAGCTGGGCGAGTTATTTAGTGTCCGTTCAAGCACATTTCTTGTTCTGGGTTGAAATACAATTCCCAATTTAGCAATTTCATAATTTAGTGGTTTCTGCTATATCAGAGCTATTTGAAATCTATCCCTAAAAGGGTATATAATATTCAAGGTGCACATTGGGTCATTCAGAATAACTTCACACACACCCGCTACTGTGTATTTCCAAGTCTAATTCTGGCACTAAACCCATACCTGTCACCCAGCGCCTAAATACTAGGCCTCAAATTTATATCCCGCTAAATCTGTCCTTAGTGCTGTAGCTGGGCGAGTTATTTAGTGTCCGTTCAAGCACATTTCTTGTTCTGGGTTGAAATACAATTCCCAATTTAGCAATTTCATAATTTAGTGGTTTCTGCTATATCAGAGCTATTTGAAATCTATCCCTAAAAGGGTATATAATATTCAAGGTGCACATTGGGTCATTCAGAATAACTTCACACACACCCGCTACTGTGTATTTCCAAGTCTAATTCTGGCACTAAACCCATACCTGTCACCCAGCGCCTAAATACTAGGCCTCAAATTTATATCCCGCTAAATCTGTCCCTAGTGCTGTAGCTGGGCGAGTTATTTAGTGTCCGTTCAAGCACATTTCTTGTTCTGGGTTGAAATACAATTCCCAATTTAGCAATTTCATAATTTAGTGGTTTCTGCTATATCAGAGCTATTTGAAATCTATCCCTAAAAGGGTATATAATATTCAAGGTGCACATTGGGTCATTCAGAATAACTTCACACACACCCGCTACTGTGTATTTCCAAGTCTAATTCTGGCACTAAACCCATACCTGTCACCCAGCGCCTAAATACTAGGCCTCAAATTTATATCCCGCTAAATCTGTCCCTAGTGCTGTAGCTGGGCGAGTTATTTAGTGTCCGTTCAAGCACATTTCTTGTTCTGGGTTGAAATACAATTCCCAATTTAGCAATTTCATAATTTAGTGGTTTCTGCTATATCAGAGCTATTTGAAATCTATCCCTAAAAGGGTATATAATATTCAAGGTGCACATTGGGTCATTCAGAATAACTTCACACACACCCGCTACTGTGTATTTCCAAGTCTAATTCTGGCACTAAACCCATACCTGTCACCCAGCGCCTAAATACTAGGCCTCAAATTTATATCCAGCTAAATCTGTCCCTAGTGCTGTAGCTGGGCGAGTTATTTAGTGTCCGTTCAAGCACATTTCTTGTTCTGGGTTGAAATACAATTCCCAATTTAGCAATTTCATAATTTAGTGGTTTCTGCTATATCAGAGCTATTTGAAATCTATCCCTAAAAGGGTATATAATATTCAAGGTGCACATTGGGTCATTCAGAATAACTTCACACACACCCGCTACTGTGTATTTCCAAGTCTAATTCTGGCACTAAACCCATACCTGTCACCCAGCGCCTAAATACTAGGCCTCAAATTTATATCCCGCTAAATCTGTCCCTAGTGCTGTAGCTGGGCGAGTTATTTAGTGTCCGTTCAAGCACATTTCTTGTTCTGGGTTGAAATACAATTCCCAATTTAGCAATTTCATAATTTAGTCGTTTCTGCTATATCAGAGCTATTTGAAATCTATCCCTAAAAGGGTAGATCATATTGAAGGTGCAAATAGGGTCATTCAGAATAACTTCACACACACGCTTCTGTGCATTTCCAAGTCTAATTCTGTCACTAAATCCATACCGGTCACCCAGCGCCTAAATACTAGGCCTCAAATTTATATCCCGCTGAATTTGAATACAATACATTGGGCCAAATAATATATTTGTTGTTGTGGTGAACCATAACAATGAGAAAAACATCTAGTAAGGGACGCGGACGTGGACATGGTCGTGGTGGTGTTAGTGGACCCTCTGGTGCTGGGAGAGGACGTGGCCGTTCTGCCACATCCACACGTCCTAGTGTACCAACTACCTCAGGTCCCAGTAGCCGCCAGAATTTACAGCGATATATGGTGGGGCCCAATGCCGTTCTAAGGATGGTAAGGCCTGAGCAGGTACAGGCATTAGTCAATTGGGTGGCCGACAGTGGATCCAGCACGTTCACATTATCTCCCACCCAGTCTTCTGCAGAAAGCGCACAGATGGCGCCTGAAAACCAACCCCATCAGTCTGTCACATCACCCCCATGCATACCAGGGAAACTGTCTCAGCCTCAAGTTATGCAGCAGTCTCTTATGCTGTTTGAAGACTCCGCTGGCAGGGTTTCCCAAGGGCATCCACCTAGCCCTTCCCCAGCGGTGAAAGACATAGAATGCACTGACGCACAACCACTTATGTTTCCTGATGATGAGGACATGGGAATACCACCTCAGCATGTCTCTGATGATGACGAAACACAGGTGCCAACTGCTGCGTCTTTCTGCAGTGTGCAGACTGAACAGGAGGTCAGGGATCAAGACTGGGTGGAAGACGATGCAGGGGACGATGAGGTCCTAGACCCCACATGGAATGAAGGTCGTGCCACTGACTTTCACAGTTCGGAGGAAGAGGCAGTGGTGAGACCGAGCCAACAGCGTAGCAAAAGAGGGAGCAGTGGGCAAAAGCAGAACACCCGCCGCCAAGAGACTCCGCCTGCTACTGACCGCCGCCATCTGGGACCGAGCACCCCAAAGGCAGCTTCAAGGAGTTCCCTGGCATGGCACTTCTTCAAACAATGTGCTGACGACAAGACCCGAGTGGTTTGCACGCTGTGCCATCAGAGCCTGAAGCGAGGCATTAACGTTCTGAACCTGAGCACAACCTGCATGACCAGGCACCTGCATGCAAAGCATGAACTGCAGTGGAGTAAACACCTTAAAACCAAGGAAGTCACTCAGGCTCCCCCTGCTACCTCTTCTGCTGCTGCCGCCTCGGCCTATTCTGCTGCTGCCGCCTCGGCCTCTTCCTCCGCCTCTGGAGGAACGTTGGCACCTGCCGCCCAGCAAACAGGGGATGTACCACCAACACCACCACCACCACCTCCGTCACCAAGCGTCTCAACCATGTCACACGCCAGCGTTCAGCTCTCCATCTCACAAACATTTGATAGAAAGCGTAAATTCCCACCTAGCCACCCTCGATCCCTGGCCCTGAATGCCAGCATTTCTAAACTACTGGCCTATGAAATGCTGTCATTTAGGCTGGTGGACACAGACAGCTTCAAACAGCTCATGTCGCTTGCTGTCCCACAGTATGTTGTTCCCAGCCGGCACTACTTCTCCAAGAGAGCCGTGCCTTCCCTGCACAACCAAGTATCCGATAAAATCAAGTGTGCACTGCGCAACGCCATCTGTGGCAAGGTCCACCTAACCACAGATACGTGGACCAGTAAGCACGGCCAGGGACGCTATATCTCCCTAACTGCACACTGGGTAAATGTAGTGGCAGCTGGGCCCCAGGCGGAGAGCTGTTTGGCGCACGTCCTTCCGCCGCCAAGGATCGCAGGGCAACATTCTTTGCCTCCTGTTGCCACCTCCTCCTTCTCGGCTTCCTCCTCCTCTTCTTCCACCTGCTCATCCAGTCAGCCACACACCTTCACCACCAACTTCAGCACAGCCCGGGGTAAACGTCAGCAGGCCATTCTGAAACTCATATGTTTGGGGGACAGGCCCCACACCGCACAGGAGTTGTGGCGGGGTATAGAACAACAGACCGACGAGTGGTTGCTGCCGGTGAGCCTCAAGCCCGGCCTGGTGGTGTGTGATAATGGGCGAAATCTCGTTGCAGCTCTGGGACTAGCCAATTTGACGCACATCCCTTGCTTGGCGCATGTGCTGAATTTGGTGGTGCAGAAGTTCATTCACAACTACCCCGACATGTCAGAGCTGCTGCATAAAGTGCGGGCCGTCTGTTCGCGCTTCCGGCGTTCACATCCTGCTGCTGCTCGCCTGTCTGCGCTACAGCGTAACTTCGGCCTTCCCGCTCACCGCCTCATATGCGACGTGCCCACCAGGTGGAACTCCACCTTGCACATGCTGGACAGACTGTGCGAGCAGCAGCAGGCCATAGTGGAGTTTCAGCTGCAGCACGCACGGGTCAGTCGCACTACAGAACAGCACCACTTCACCACCAATGACTGGGCCTCCATGCGAGACCTGTGTGCCCTGTTGCGCTGTTTCGAGTACTCCACCAACATGGCCAGTGGCGATGACACCGTTATCAGCGTTACAATACCACTTCTATGTCTCCTTGAGAAAACACTTAGGGCGATGATGGAAGAGGAGGTGGCCCAGGAGGAGGAGGAGGAGGAGGAAGAGGGGTCATTTTTAGCACTTTCAGGCCAGTCTCTTCGAAGTGACTCAGAGGGAGGTTTTTGGCAACAGCAGAGGCCAGGTACAAATGTGGCCAGCCAGGGCCCACTACTGGAGGACGAGGAGGACGAGGATGAGGAGGAGGTGGAGGAGGATGAGGATGAAGCATGGTCACAGCGGGGTGGCACCCAACGCAGCTCGGGTCCATCACTGGTGCGTGGCTGGGGGGAAAGGCAGGACGATGACGATACGCCTCCCACAGAGGACAGCTTGTCCTTACCCCTGGGCAGCCTGGCACACATGAGCGACTACATGCTGCAGTGCCTGCGCAACGACAGCAGAGTTGCCCACATTTTAACCTGTGCGGACTACTGGGTTGCCACCCTGCTGGATCCACGCTACAAAGACAATGTGCCCACCTTACTTCCTGCACTGGAGCGTGATAGGAAGATGCGCGAGTACAAGCGCACGTTGGTAGACGCGCTACTGAGAGCATTCCCAAATGTCACAGGGGAACAAGTGGAAGCCCAAGGCCAAGGCAGAGGAGGAGCAAGAGGTCGCCAAGGCAGCTGTGTCACGGCCAGCTCCTCTGAGGGCAGGGTTAGCATGGCAGAGATGTGGAAAACTTTTGTCAACACGCCACAGCTAACTGCACCACCACCTGATACGCAACGTGTTAGCAGGAGGCAACATTTCACTAACATGGTGGAACAGTACGTGTGCACACCCCTCCACGTACTGACTGATGGTTCGGCCCCATTCAACTTCTGGGTCTCTAAATTGTCCACGTGGCCAGAGCTAGCCTTTTATGCCTTGGAGGTGCTGGCCTGCCCGGCAGCCAGCGTTTTGTCTGAACGTGTATTCAGCACGGCAGGGGGCATCATTACAGACAAACGCAGCCGCCTGTCTACAGCAAATGTGAACAAGCTGACGTTCATAAAAATGAACCAGGCATGGATCCCACAGGACCTGTCCGTCCCTTGTCCAGATTAGACATTAACTACCTCCACATAACCATATATTATTGGACTCCAGGGCACTTCCTCATTCAATCCTATTTTTATTTTCATTTTACCATTATATTGCGAGGCTACCCAAAGTTGAATGAACCTCTCCTCTGCCTGTGTGCTAGGCCTAAATATATGCCAATGGACTGTTGCAGTGGTGGGTGACGTGAAGCCTCATTCTCTGCTATGACATGCAGACTAATTCTCTGCTGACATGAAGACAGATTCTCTGTTACGGGACCTCCCTCCTCTGCCTGGGTGCTGGGCCTAAATATATGCCAATGGACTGTTGCAGTGGTGGGTGACGTGAAGCCTGATTCTCTGCTATGACATGCAGACTAATTCTCTGCTGACATGAAGACAGATTCTCTGTTACGGGACCTCTCTCCTCTGCCTGTGTGTGTGCTGGGCCTAAATATATGCCAATGGACTGTTGCAGTGGTGGCTGACGTGAAGCCTCATTCTCTGCTATGACATGCAGACTAATTCTCTGCTGACATGAAGCCAGATTGTCTGTTACGGGACCTCTCTCCTCTGCCTGTGTGTGTGCTGGGCCTAAATATATGCCAATGGACTGTTGCAGTGGTGGCTGACGTGAAGCCTCATTCTCTGCTATGACATGCAGACTAATTCTCTGCTGACATGAAGACAGATTCTCTGTTACGGGACCTCTCTCCTCTGCCTGTGTGTGTGCTGGGCCTAAATATATGCCAATGGACTGTTGCAGTGGTGGCTGACGTGAAGCCTCATTCTCTGCTATGACATGCAGACTAATTCTCTGCTGACATGAAGCCAGATTGTCTGTTACGGGACCTCTCTCCTCTGCCTGTGTGTGTGCTGGGCCTAAATATATGCCAATGGACTGTTGCAGTGGTGGCTGACGTGAAGCCTCATTCTCTGCTATGACATGCAGACTAATTCTCTGCTGACATGAAGACAGATTCTCTGTTACGGGACCTCCCTCCTCTGCCTGGGTGCTGGGCCTAAATATATGCCAATGGACTGTTGCAGTGGTGGCTGACGTGAAGCCTCATTCTCTGCTATGACATGCAGACTAATTCTCTGCTGACATGAAGACAGATTCTCTGTTACGGGACCTCCCTCCTCTGCCTGGGTGCTGGGCCTAAATATATGCCAATGGACTGTTGCAGTGGTGGGTGACGTGAAGCCTCATTCTCTGCTATGACATGCAGACTGATTCTCTGCTGACATGAAGCCAGATTGTCTGTTACGGGACCTCCCTCCTCTGCCTGGGTGCTGGGCCTAAATATATGCCAATGGACTGTTGCAGTGGTGGCTGACGTGAAGCCTCATTCTCTGCTATGACATGCAGACTGATTCTCTGCTGACATGAAGCCAGATCGTCTGTTACGGGACCTCTCTGCTCTGCCTGTGTGCTAGGCCTAAATATATGCCAATGGACTGTTGCAGTGGTGGGTGACGTGAAGCCTCATTCTCTGCTATGACATGCAGACTGATTCTCTGCTGTCATGAAGCCAGATTGTCTGTTACGGGACCTCTCTGCTCTGCCTGTGTGCTAGGCCTAAATATATGCCAATGGACTGTTGCAGTGGTGGGTGACGTGAAGCCTCATTCTCTGCTATGACATGCAGACTGATTCTCTGCTGACATGAAGACAGATTCTCTGTTACGGGACCTCTCTCCTCTGCCTGTGTGTGTGCTGGGCCTAAATATATGCCAATGGACTGTTGCAGTGGTGGCTGACGTGAAGCCTCATTCTCTGCTATGACATGCAGACTAATTCTCTGCTGACATGAAGCCAGATTGTCTGTTACGGGACCTCTCTCCTCTGCCTGTGTGTGTGCTGGGCCTAAATATATGCCAATGGACTGTTGCAGTGGTGGCTGACGTGAAGCCTCATTCTCTGCTATGACATGCAGACTAATTCTCTGCTGACATGAAGACAGATTCTCTGTTACGGGACCTCTCTCCTCTGCCTGTGTGTGTGCTGGGCCTAAATATATGCCAATGGACTGTTGCAGTGGTGGCTGACGTGAAGCCTCATTCTCTGCTATGACATGCAGACTAATTCTCTGCTGACATGAAGCCAGATTGTCTGTTACGGGACCTCTCTCCTCTGCCTGTGTGTGTGCTGGGCCTAAATATATGCCAATGGACTGTTGCAGTGGTGGCTGACGTGAAGCCTCATTCTCTGCTATGACATGCAGACTAATTCTCTGCTGACATGAAGACAGATTCTCTGTTACGGGACCTCCCTCCTCTGCCTGGGTGCTGGGCCTAAATATATGCCAATGGACTGTTGCAGTGGTGGCTGACGTGAAGCCTCATTCTCTGCTATGACATGCAGACTAATTCTCTGCTGACATGAAGACAGATTCTCTGTTACGGGACCTCTCTCCTCTGCCTGGGTGCCGGGGCCTAAATATCTGAGAATGGACTGTTCCAGTGGTGGGTGACGGGAAGCCAGATTCTCTGCTATGACATGCAGACTGATTCTCTGCTGACATGAAGCCAGATCGTCTGTTACGGGACCTCTCTGCTCTGCCTGTGTGCTAGGCCTAAATATATGCCAATGGACTGTTGCAGTGGTGGGTGACGTGAAGCCTCATTCTCTGCTATGACATGCAGACTGATTCTCTGCTGTCATGAAGCCAGATTGTCTGTTACGGGACCTCTCTGCTCTGCCTGTTTGCTAGGCCTAAATATATGCCAATGGACTGTTGCAGTGGTGGGTGACGTGAAGCCTCATTCTCTGCTATGACATGCAGACTGATTCTCTGCTGACATGAAGACAGATTCTCTGTTACGGGACCTCTCTCCTCTGCCTGTGTGTGTGCTGGGCCTAAATATATGCCAATGGACTGTTGCAGTGGTGGCTGACGTGAAGCCTCATTCTCTGCTATGACATGCAGACTAATTCTCTGCTGACATGAAGCCAGATTGTCTGTTACGGGACCTCTCTCCTCTGCCTGTGTGTGTGCTGGGCCTAAATATATGCCAATGGACTGTTGCAGTGGTGGCTGACGTGAAGCCTCATTCTCTGCTATGACATGCAGACTAATTCTCTGCTGACATGAAGACAGATTCTCTGTTACGGGACCTCTCTCCTCTGCCTGTGTGTGTGCTGGGCCTAAATATATGCCAATGGACTGTTGCAGTGGTGGCTGACGTGAAGCCTCATTCTCTGCTATGACATGCAGACTAATTCTCTGCTGACATGAAGCCAGATTGTCTGTTACGGGACCTCTCTCCTCTGCCTGTGTGTGTGCTGGGCCTAAATATATGCCAATGGACTGTTGCAGTGGTGGCTGACGTGAAGCCTCATTCTCTGCTATGACATGCAGACTAATTCTCTGCTGACATGAAGACAGATTCTCTGTTACGGGACCTCCCTCCTCTGCCTGGGTGCTGGGCCTAAATATATGCCAATGGACTGTTGCAGTGGTGGCTGACGTGAAGCCTCATTCTCTGCTATGACATGCAGACTAATTCTCTGCTGACATGAAGACAGATTCTCTGTTACGGGACCTCTCTCCTCTGCCTGGGTGCCGGGGCCTAAATATCTGAGAATGGACTGTTCCAGTGGTGGGTGACGGGAAGCCAGATTCTCTGCTATGGAACCTCTCTCCAATTGATTTTGGTTAATTTTTATTTATTTAATTTTTATTTTAATTCATTTCCCTATCCACATTTGTTTGCAGGGGATTTACCTACATGTTGCTGCCTTTTGCAGCCCTCTAGCTCTTTCCTGGGCTGTTTTACAGCCTTTTTAGTGCCGAAAAGTTCGGGTCCCCATTGACTTCAATGGGGTTCGGGTTCGGGACGAAGTTCGGATCGGGTTCGGATCCCGAACCCGAACATTTCCGGGATGTTCGGCCGAACTTCTCGAACCCGAACATCCAGGTGTTCGCTCAACTCTAATTAACAAGTTTGACACTGCCTCATGCAGAAAATTACAAAGACACTGCTCTGCACTTCACACAGTATGTGAAGATCCAAAAAAAAAAAAAAAAAAAACATCCAGGCTTATACACTGATTTCATGCTTTATAATCGTGATGACCTTTCATGCTAAGCAAATTAAAAGTAACGATAGGTCACTTAATATTACTAAGTCAAGCAGTCATCTATTAAGCCCATTAACAGGAAGCATATTTGTGTTCAGGCACATTTTACTTTAAAAAAGTTACACAAATTGAGCGGATACAAGCTGCAAAAATCCATGTAACAAAGTGACAAGGTTTCTGAAAAAAAGTCCATGTTTTTTAATGCTAGACAATGTTGTTAATTTTCTAGATTGCAGGCAATACTGCATTTCCAGCACCATAAGGAACACCTAATCATAAGATGTACCTAGGTTTTAGAGTAAGAAAATTTTTATTTTTCATCAGATCTCAGATAAGACCCCCAGTCTTCATCAAACCTCAAATCAGACCCTATTCTTTATCAGACCTCAGAACAGACATAAAATAAATATATGAACTTACCTCTCCTACTCTGGACAGCGCCATCACCAAGGATGCACCGCCAATTAGGCAAGGTGAGGAGATGCCTCAGGTGGCACGACCTTGGAGGCAATGGATGCGCTCATCTATCTATATTCAACTGTATCACTATTCTCAGGACAGCAATACAGTTGGATGCTGCAGCAGGGCGCGGGAGGGACATCTGCCTGCCCTGTTCCTTCAGATAGGCTTCAGGCTATAGTCATCGTACTGCCTGAACCTGGGCAGCGTACAGCTCAGGACACAGGCCAGAAGAGGCCTGCGCCGTATTGCTGACATTCATTGCATTCTTTAATTTGGCACCATGCTGTTTGGCCAATATGGGGAAGGGGGGAGAGGAGCAATATGGGGCATCTACTGGGGCCCTATATAGGGGTATTTTATAGTTTGACCCATTATGGGGGGCACTATGGGGAAAGGGGGAGAGGAGCACTATGGGGGAATTACATAGGGGCATTTTATACTAGCACACATTATTGGGCACTAAGAGGGGGTATATTTATACTGGCACAAAGTAGGGGGCATTGACACATTATGGTGGCACAGTGGGGAAATTGGCTTTACTTGGGGCACTAGGAGTAAGTATTTTGTACTGGCACACACAAGGGACATTGACACACATTTTGAAGGCACTATGGGGACATTGCCTCAACCGGAGGCACTAAGAAGATGCATTTTTTGTACTGGCACACATAATGGGGGCACTATGGGGACATTGGCTCTACTGGGGGCAGTAAGTAGGGGTATTTTTTGTACTGGCACACAGTAGGGGGCATTGGCACACATGGGGGCATTAAGAGGAGCTATTTTTTGTACTGGCGAACAACGGGGGCATTTTCTATACTGGCACAAATTATAGGGGAATTATTTGTACTGGCACACATTTTACGGGGGCATTTTTTTGCACTGGTGCCCATTAAAGGGGACATGTTTTTTACTCGCTCACATTATAAGGGGGGATTTTTGTACTGGCACACATTATTACATCTGGGGCACAATGGGGACATCAGTACTGTTGAAGGCATTGCAGGGGTATTATTCCTACTAAGTGTACTCTGGAAGATAATTATTACAATTGGTGGGATTTTTGGGAGCACCCTGGCACAGTATCAACTTAGCAAAATTATTTTTTGGGGACATTATGGTTGCAACATTGTTAGTTTCAGGGCCACTATTTGCTGGGCACAGTTATTTTTTAGGGCATTGCATGCCAATAACTATTGAAAGGGATGCTATCTGTGTGGTCCTAGTATTTTCAGGGGGACTGTTTCTGCAGTATTGGAGAGCACAGCTGGCATAGTATTGGGGGTGGCAGGATGGGGTGTTCAGAAGGTGGGAAAAAATTAACATGTATGTTTGTCAAATTCTGCAGGGATGAAATGCGGCTGAAAGAAATCATCATAATGGTGGTATTGTCTAAAAGGGGAAGATGAGGAAAGAGAATATCTACATCTACCTTATATGGTATCAACCACTGATGAATCTCATTTTCATATCTTACATTGCAGGTAGACATTACACATATCCAGAGAATTCACAATTATAAAATCTTTGTGCAAAAAATGTGTCACATGTGACAAGCCAATGTTTAGTGTCCTGGAGCATGGGTACTTTGACGCCTGGACATTTGTGGACATTTCCCCTGTTTCTTCCATGCAAAGTTATAAACGTCTTACTTTATTTAATTTGAAAGGCTTAACTTGCACTGTTTAAACTGTGTAACTGCAGTTTATATGTATGTTGTGATATATATCCTGTTAATTTGCACTGCAATAACGAGGCTCTGTGGAAAGGGTTAATGAATACTGAGAGACTTTTGGGACTTTGAATGAGAAGCTGGCAATTTTCTACAGCTGCCATAGGGTTTAAAGAAAAGCATGTTTTGGAGGGAAAAAGCCAGACTTGTTTACCACCAAAACTAAACACACTGACCTTTTAAATGTCTACTTTAGCTCTGCTATAATGTCTGGAAAAACTGCTGTGTCATTGCTATTGAGTATCCTTGAAGCCTTAATGTAAGTTTATGAGAGACGGAAAGAGTAACAATGTATCTGTTTGTGCTGAGATTCTCCACTCTGCCCCTCTCACTACAGAGTTCTAGTTCCTAATAGAAACCCTGTGTAGTTATCAATAGAAATGAGCAAAGTTCTTAAAAATTCAAACTTGGCTGCTTTTACAAAAAGCAGATTGAAGGATTGGGCAGATAAGTGGCATATGATGTTTAACACTGACAAACGTAAAGTTATGCACATGGGAAGGAACAATGCAAGTCACCCGTACATACTAAATGGAAAACCACTCGGTAACACTGACATGGAAAAGGATCTAGGAATTTTAATAAATAGCAAACTAAGCAGCAAAAACCAGTGTCAGGCAGCTGCTGCCAAGGCCAATAAGATAATGGGTTGCATCAGAAGGGGCATAGATGCCCGTGATAAGAACATAGTCCGTCCTACCACTTTACAAAATCGCTAGTCAGACCACACATGGAGTACTGTGTACAGTTCTGGGCTCCTGTAAACAAGGCAGATATTGCAGAGCTGGAGAGGGTTCAGAGGAGGGCAACTAAAGTAATAACTGGAATGGGGCAACTACAGTACCCTGAAAGATTATCAAAATTAGTGTTATTCACTTTAGAAAAAAGACGACTGAGGGGATATCTAATTAATATGTATAAATATATCAGGGGCCAGTACAGAGATCTATCCCATCATCTATTTATCCCCAGGACTGTGACTGTGACGAGGGGACATCCTCTCCATCTGGAGGAAAGAAGGTTTGTACACAAACATAGAAAAGGATTCTTTACGGTAAGAGCAGTGAGACTATGGAACTCTCTGCCTGAGGAGATGGTGATGGTGAGGAATTCAAGAGGGGCCTGGATGTATTTCTGGAGCGTAATAATATTACAGGCTATAGATACTAGAGATGGGTCATTGATCCAGGTAGTTAGTCTGATTGCCTGATTGGAGTCGGGAAGGAATTTTTTATTTCCCTAAATGGGGAAAATTGGCTTCTACCTCATATTTTTTTTGCCTTCCTCTGGATCAACTTGCAGTATAACAGGCCGAACTGGATGGACAAATGTCTTTTTTATGCCTTATGTACTATGTTACTATGTTACTGGGGACACTCTAGGGGACATTATAACTGCTGTGGACACTATAGGGTTATTTGGGGTAATTAATCAAACTGGTGTAAACTAGAAGTGGCTTAGTTGCCCATAGCAGCCAATCAGATTCCACCTTTCAATTTTAACAGCGCTTTTGGAAATCCAGTTCTACTTTACATGCATTTTGATAAATCAGCAGTATAGTACCTGGGTCATTAAGGAACACAACAGGCAAAGTAGTGGGAGTGGCAGCAGGATGACATTGCCGGGACACCAGGATGGTGAGGTTGATGGAAAAACTGAGAAATATAACTTGTCTGTGTTACAAATTCTGTAAAGACGAGATGCGGCTGAAAGAATTTGTCATGGCGGTCTAAGGGAGGAGAAGAAAGAGAAGGTTTACATGACAGTAGATGTCCCTGGAGGTATGTGGTGCTGTATTCTCCTCTAAGTCTTTTTTTTAATTATAATTATATATGTATTTTAAATTTGGCGACTGCATTTTTCAGTTTAGGAGTATATTTGTGGTAATTTGGGGTCTTTTTTTTTTAGTCTGAAGATGTCATATGGCCTATGAAGAGACTGTGGCGCTTACGAAGCACTACAGCCTCTTCATACAAAAAAAAAACCTAAACTATAATGGAGGGAAAGGCCCAAGTTGGCTAGACAACCTCGGGCCTATTAGGCACTTAATCCTCCCCTGGTCCCAAAGACAAAGAAAAGAAAAGATAAAAATTAATTAAATAAATTAAGTAAATTAGGAGAGGAAAGATAAATGTCATGGAGAATTGGTTGAGGGAAGGGGTCAAAACCTCCAAGCCTCCCATATCTTAATCCTTTTCTACTGACTATTTCTTTGCTTATACAAGAAATACTGTATTTTTCTCCCCATAAGACGCACTCCCCCCCAAAAAAAAAGTGTGGGGGGGGGGGGAATGGCAGTGCGTCCTATGGGGTGAATGCTGCCATTTTTACATCGCTACCGCAGATCCATCACCGGCTGCGATACTGCACAGAGATATATCAGCTGGGAGGGAGGAGGGGCTGGAGGCATCTCGCGGCAGGGCCCGCTGCAGTCACTGTACTCTTAAACTGGGCCCCGCCACTCACAGCAGTATACATATCTAAACAGTAATCCTTAACCTCATGTACTTTTAACTTTAAAGCAGCGCTATCCTGTTTACTATCTTACAATCAAGCTCCGGTAACAGGGAGAGCGGGCTGCGGCATAACATCAATCACTCACATCATGCACCTGCTCCTCGGATGACGTGAATGAGTGACGTAACGCTGCCAGCCACTTTGCGTACTATGGGAGCTTGATTGTAAGGTAGTAAACAGGATAGAGCTGCTTTAAAGTTAAAGTTGCCATACTCGAGGTTAAGGATTACTGTTTAGATATGAATACTGTGTGAGCCAGTGTTTTGGGGGACACTGTTATGCGGGGGATCTGTGGATGACACATATAGCATAAGATGCTATATAGTGTCATCCACAGATCCCCCCATAGCATGGTCATCCACAGATCCCCCTCCCCATAACGGTGCCACCCCCTCCCCATAACAGTGCTATCCACAGATACACCATAACAGTGCCATCCACAGATCCCCCACAACAGTGTCATCCACAGATCCCCCCCATAACAGTGTCATCCACAGATCCCCCCCATAACAGTGTCATCCACAGATCCCCTCCATAACAGTGTCATCCACAGATCCCCTCCATAACAGTGTCATCCACAGATCCCCTCCATAACAGTGTCATCCACAGATCCCCTCCATAACAGTGTCATCCACAGATCCCCTCCATAACAGTGTCATCCACAGATCCCCTCCATAACAGTGTCATCCACAGATCCCCTCCATAACAGTGTCATCCACAGATCCCCTCCATAACAGTGTCATCCACAGACCACCATTAGTTCAAAACCCATCAAAAGCACACCTTTTGGTTCAAATATTTTTTTCTTATTTTCTTCCTCAAAAACCTAGGTGCGTCTTATGGGCAGGTGCGTCTTATAGGGCGAAAAATACGGTACTCATAACTTTTAACCCTATTGAACAGATTTATCCAATTATTCAAATTACGAACATTTTGTGAAAGCCAAACTCTGGAGGCCAAGAGTCTCGCCAGGAACAGTATTCTATTCAGGAGAATCTTTTTATATTTATGACAATTTACCTTGGAAAGATCACTCAATATCCAAAACTCAACCATGAAAGGAATAGGGAGTCTGAACTCCTTAGCAACAAATTTTTTAATCACAGTCCAATATTGTTTTAATTGTGGACAGGACCAGAGCATATCTAAACGATCAGGCCAAAGAAAATAAAACCCTGGACACTTGGAACAATCTCTTGTAATCTTGTAAATTGTACCAGTATGTGATCAAAATTGTGAGAACTCAATTGTTGAACTCAAATTGACAAATATATTTCCACATCCCTCTATTTGGATCCTTGGGCAATCACCTCCCCAAGCCCTTTGCCGTGGTGAATGCATCTTAATAATAAGTGCCTTAAGCAATAATTTATAAAAATATGAAATCTTAAACTTCTGATCTAAGTTCCCTATCAAATCATTTAAAAAAGGAGAATTATCCATCTCCAAAAGTGATTTGTTCTTTACACTAGTGAGTGCCGAATATAACTGAAAATATCGAAACCAAGACAAACCATCCATATTCTCCCTTTGTACTATCACTAAAAACAGAAATATACCTCTATTCTTCACCACTTGTGCAACATAAAAAATATTATTTTGCCAAAACTGGTGCCCAACTAATTTATCCAAGGCCTGAAATGGAAGATTATGCCAAAGGGGAGTACACTGAAGAGATTATTTAATTCCCTGCCATCTTCTAATAGTATCCCAAGCCCTAGATAATAGCTTTTTAGCTTCTCTATACTCCTGTTGCACATTAGTCAATTGCCCAGATTCCAACAATGTAAATAAGTTATTATATGGGGATCTCCTGTCCTCACCAAGGTGGTACACAGTACACTTGTCTCCCATTCACAATAAAGCCATAATTGGGTAGATATAAAATAGCCCTTCAAATAGGGAATATTCAGTCCTCCCTGTTCCAACGGCTTATATAAGTATTCCAGTCTAAGCCTTACCCACTTTCTTCCCCACAACAAATCATTAATAATTCTCTTAATAAGCCTACAAAGCGTATCTTCTATCTAAATAGGTGAATTCCTAAGAATATAAAGGAGTTGGGGCAAAATCACCATCTTAAACCAAGGAAACTCTATCAGCTCTAGACAAGGGAAGTCTGAGCCATATTCCAATTTTGGACCTCAGCTTAGTTAGTAATGGAATCCTCAATCTTGGGAGACACAGTCATACCCAAATATTGAAAATAATCTGAAACATTCAGCATACTCAAAGTTACCTCAGCAGAGAGTACAAAGGTACCCACTGGCATAATAGTGTTTTTTGACCAGTTAATATCTAAGCCTGAGACCTTACCAAAAGAGTTAACTATTTGGATGAGTCTTGGAAGTGTTGTATTAGTATACTCTATAAAAAAATAAAACATCATCTGCATATAAAGAGATGTGGTCCTCCACCCCCATTGTTCCAAACCCTCGTATCTTAGAGTCCTGCCTAACAGCCAAGGCTAGGGGCTCAATATAAATATCAAATAACAATGGGGAGAGAAGGCAGCCTTGGTTCATATTCAATCTGGCTGACGGTTATCCATACAGCAATTTGATAATGTCTATAAATCTATCTCCAAAGTCCATCCTAATCAATACCTTCCAGAGAAATCTCCACTCCCCCCTGTCAAAGGCCTTGGTAGCATCCAAGGACAAGACGGAGCTGAAGACCCCCCGGAAGACTGTATATTCGTATATAACCGATGAAGATTATAATGGGTACCCTTGTTTGGAATTAAACCGTTCTGATTGTGTGTATAATCAAAAAAATAACCCTGGAAAGCCTTGTAGTCAGAATCCTTGAAAGAAGCTTCACATCAGTGTTCAATAAAGATATAGGTCTATATGACACTGAATCAAGGGGGTCCTTACCTTTCTTCAATATTAATATTATGACAGCTTCTGTCATAGATTCTGTCAGGATCCTATCTTCCAATGAATCAGTAAATACCCTCAATAAATTAGGAGGGGCGACTTCCCTATATTTACGAAAAAATTCATATCGAAAACCATCTGGCCCTGGGGAGGAATTACCAGAGCATGCCTTAATTGCAGCCTCTACTTCCTGTAAAGAAAAATCTACATCGAGCAATTCCCTCTCACTGTCTGTGAGGACTGGAGAAAAAATGGAGTCCAAAAATGAATCCATCATTTCCTCTGTAATATTACTATCTGCTTTATATAGTTCTGAAAAATGTTTAAAAAAAGTCATACAATATTGGAGATATGGCACTCAATATCTGGAAACTTGCTCAAAACAAATTATTTTATTGATGCAGTTTATCTTGTTAAAATGGTTAAAATGTCGTACAAGATGCGTAAATTGTACATAAATTAAATAACATAAAGATAAAACGTCACACTTGACAGTATAATAAAAATCACTTAAGGTATATATATACATATCAGACAGCAAATGGGTACTTTCTCATATTCTGATTGAATGAATCCAGAAAATTAAGTTCTCAACACTATAACATTGGATAGGTTATTACTCGATAGTTTTATGAGAACTTTTCGATGAGAATTAATCGAAAGTCACCATTAATTCGATATAATATAATCGTCGATTTTCATTATTATAGTGCAATCGCAGGCTTTTTCGATTTAATTATGGACTGCTTCTTTAAAAAATTTGGATTGTTACGAATATTTAGGAAAGTCACAGTAATTCATATATCACAGTTCATTAAGTTTATCGGATTAAAGTTCGGGAGTTGTTAGCTCTAGGTGGCGTCCCATCTATTTTCGAGCTATTTTATTCCCTTACCTCCACTTCTCAATATGGCTTGTTTAATCGCCGTTTCCTCAGCGTCCCAAATATTCAATTTCTCCTTACTTACTCTAAGGAGCTTTCGAGCTTGATGTAGGACGAATTGATCACTTAAGAGGTTATTGATGAGGAGGTGTAACTGTAGGTATCCTTGCGTACGCCAAAATGGTGGTAATGTGGGGTCCAGATTCCTCCCAGACGCGTTTCGAAGTCCCAAGGGGTGCTGACTTCTTCCTCAGTGTGGAATAGCTTGAAAATAGGTGGGACGCCACCTAGAGCTAACAACTCCCGAACTTTAATCCGATAAACTTAATGAACTGTGATATATGAATATTTGGATTGCTCCTAAATATTCGGAGCAATCCAAATTTTCGAAAGAAGCAGTCCATAATTAAATCGAAAAAGCCTGTGATTGCACTATAATAATGAAAATCAACGATTATATTATATCAAGTTAATGGTGACTTTCGATTAATTCTCATCGAAAAGTTCTCATAAAACTATTGAGTAATAACATATCCAATGTTATAGTGTTGAGAACTTAATTTTCTGGATTCATTAAATCAGAATATGAGAAAGTACCCATTTTCTGTCTGATGTGTATATATATACCTTAAGTGATTTTTATTATACTGTCAAGTGTGACGTTTTATCTTTATGTTATTTAATTTATGTACAATTTACGCATCTTGTACGACATTTTAACCATTTTAACAAGATAAACTGCATCAATAAAATAATTTGTTTTGAGCAACTTTCCAGATATTGAGTGCCATATCTCCAATATTGTATAATTTTTAACTCTGGTGTTTGGAGTTCACACTTAGATATTGAGCACCTCTCTATCCTACGAAGTAGTAGAGCCACTCCATATTGCAAAAGTTTTAAAAAAGTCCCCTTTATACAATCTAGATCCTCAACAACTTTACCATCTGTCAAGCGAATATTACTTATCTGTTTTTTATCGACAGAAGTCTTCCGGGTTGACCTAATTCAGCGAAGTATTTCTGACCCTTAAAAAATAACCTCTGCTGGGCCTTGTCAAGCAAAAAGTTGGTATATGCTTGACTTGCATTCTGCATTACTTTTCTCTTTTCTTCTATCTTGTCCCTAGAAAAGTAATTCGTAGCTGATATTGATGCTTCATTCAGGGCCTTCTCCTTAGGCCTCATGCACATGACCGTTGTGTGTTTTTGGCGTCTGTGTGCGTTCCGCAATTTGCAGAACGGCACGGACAGCCATTGATATAACTGCCTATTCTTGTCTGCAAAACGGACAAGAATAGGGCAGGTTATATTTTTTTTGCGGACCAAGGAATGGAGCAATGGATGCGGACAGCACACGGAGTGCTGTCCACATCTTCTGCGGCCCCAATAAAGTGAATGGGTCCGCATCCAAGCCGCAAATACTGTGGCTCGGATGCGGACTAAAACAACTGTCGTGTGCATGAGGCCTTATTACTGTACCCTTTTCCAGGGCCGTCTTTAATATTGATTGGACCCTGGGCAAAACTTTACTTGGGCCCCCTGGATCCCGCCTTCCCGCACCTTAGCATGCAATCACGCCCTCCACCACAACACACACAAAAAAAAAATCCACACATCTGGTAGAGTACAGTGAATGACTGTAAATACTTACAGTTCTGAAGACTCCAGCAGCTCAGGATCAGTGCTCTGGGCAGCTGGGCTCAGGCTGGAAGTGGGCACCGCTCTGCAGGAAGGAGACCAGGGCTCGGCTCACCCTAGCGTTACAGTGCACCCCAGCACCCCACAGTATGCAGTATAGCACCCTATAGTATACAGCAACCCACAGTATGCAGTATAGCACCCTATAGTATACAGCACCCCACACTATACAGCAGTGTTTCCCAACCAGTGTGCCTCCAGCTGTTGCAAAACTACAACTCCAAGCATGCCTGGACAGCCTTTGGCTGTGCGGGCATGCTGGGAGTTGTAGTTTTGCAACAGCTGGAGGCACACTGGTTGGGAAACACTGCTATACAGTACCCCACAGTATATAGTAGAGCAGTATAGCAGCCCACAGTATACAGCACCACACAGTATGCAGTATAGCACCCCACAATATACAGTACCCCACAGTATATAGTAGAGCAGTATAGCAGCCCACAGTATACAACACCTCAGGGTATACAGTAGAGCAGTATAGCACCTCATCATATACAGCACCCCAAACTATACAGTACAGCAGTATAGCACTCCCCAATATACAGCACCCACAGTATACAGTATACAGCCCCCCACACTATACAGTACAGCAGTATAGCACTCCACAATATACGGCCCCCACAGTATACAGCCCCCCACAGTATTCAACCCCCCACAGTATACAGGCCCCCACACTATACAGCACCCCACTATACAGTAGTTTACAGTATATTAGCATAACAGCCCCTGTCACCTTTTTCTGATGTAATCTTCACAAAAAAAAGCTCCACAGTTAAGGCAAATTTCTACAGCAACACTCCTGGTAGAAAGGACCTTGATGACCTCATAGCCATGTGACCAGTAATATTGCTAGGTTACTGGTCACATGGTGATGATGTCATCTAAGGTCCTAGAGAATCACAGCTCTCACAGTACGCTGCCTGGAGTGCCGTCAGGCATGGCAGCACCCCCTGTGTAGCTGACAGCCTGACACGCGGGGCAGTGACTAGCAGGACTCAAGAGGCAGCTGCCTTGGGCCCCCTAGGAGCAACTGGGCCCGGGGCAGCTGCCCCTTTTGCCCCTTGTTAAAGATGGCCCTGCCCTTTCCTTAAATTAAAGATGTTACTAACAAAGCTCCCCCTAATAAATGCCTTAAATGCATCCCATACTACTCCCAAAACCGCACAATTTCCTGTTGTATAAACTCATGATTACCCATAACTGACAACCAATAAGGATTTAGTCTAAATCGGGGTCTTACTGTACTCTGCCCATCAGCCATGCATAGCTCAGAGAGAGGTACATGGTCCGAGAGAGATCTGGCCTCATATTTTATCCATTTAACACAACGCATATATTTTTCATTAATTATGGCCAGATCTATCCTAGACATAGATTTACGAGCATTACTTACACAAGAATAAACTCTGTCCCGGATCTTCTGAACATCATCTCTTTTAAAGACCACATCGGACTGAATTGCCCCAAGCTGCATTGAAATGTCGTGAATTAGTGCCCCATTTATTAACTGCCATTAACCCCTTAAGGACCCTGCCATTTTTCACCTTAAGGACCTGGCCATTTTTTGCAAATCTGACATGTGTCACTTTATATGGTAATAACTTTGGAACGCTTTTACTTATCCAAGCCATTCTGAGATTATTTTCTCGTCACACATTGTACTTCGTGACAATGGTAAATTTGAGTCAAAATATTTCATTTTTATTTATAAAAAAAAAAAAAAAGATTTACCAAAAATTTTCGATTTCTCTGCTTTTAAACTAGATAGTAATACCTCCTAAAATAGTTTACTTTCATTTCCCATATGTCTACTTCATGTTTGGATCATTTTGTAAATGACATTCACTGGTCACACAGCTCCCCAAACATAGCACTAAGGAAGGGCTATGTATGTGTGAGGAGTACTGAAGGGGTTAACTCTGCAGCTGAGGAGGAAGGGCAGGCTAATCCATAGCTTTGATCTCCTCAGCATTAGAGAAGGAGAATTACAAGTAGCTCAGTTCTTATTAACTGTGTGTTTACTCACAGTGACAGTTTTACTGCAGGACGAAATTGTTTGTCCTAGTGCGTTAAGTACCTGCAAGTTAGGACGAGCATTTTCGTCCAAGAATATTTCTTTTAAGGGGGCAGAATCATCACAAAGTGGATCTGCTTCCTCCACTCGCTCTGCCCCCCCAGCTTGGGAGTACCCAAGTACCCATCCTGTATTTCTTCCAGCATAATTGCAGAGTTATAATTTTTTTAGTTAGTATCATGCGTTTCCTTTTGTCCTGCTTTTGTACTGATCTTTGGAGATTTCAAAAACTGTTCAATCTTTGAAGATTCCAAGGGTTTCTGGCTAGTTTTTAGGCCAGAAAAATCGGCTGAGCGCCTTTTTTTTCCTTTTAGCCCTCTTCTCCTCCTTTTTCTCTGTTTCTCTTTTAAGATTTTTATAGGTTTTCCTTTTTAAATTTTCCTCTTTTTCCTTTCCTTCACTTTTCCTTTCTATTTCTTCTTTCTCCTCTCGCCCCCTTTTCTTCCTCCATCCACCCCACTTATACTCCCACTAGAAAGCAGCATAAGCATAACAGAAATAAAGTCAAATAACAGCCAGAGTGATTAAAAAAAAAAAAAAAAAAAAAACAACCTCACCAATCTTCTTATGCAAAGTAGAACAGGTCAGGGAGAAGAGGGCAAGCGGAGAGCCAGGAGGAAGACAGTGTCATGGCTGAGGATGGGGAAAACCCTCAGCCGTGCAATGCCGTAAGAGGGTCGGTCGCTACTTGGCCAGGACCACAGAATTAGGAGCAGGTCACCTCCTAGAGCTTCCCTAATCTGACCCCGACTCCTAGCTACATGAGCCGACCTTGAAGGTAGGAGGGCTTATGCTCAGGAACCTCGGATCCCTAATCACCCTCCGCAGATCCCTGAGCTAGGAGCTGGGTAGACAGCCCGTTCCTCCATGACGCAGAGAAACAGGAGTCTAAAATGGCCAAGCTGCAAGGGGATAGGAGCATGAACAGCCCATGGATATGGCAGGAGGATGAAAAGAACTTCCACACCTACCTGCCACAGACACACTGACTGGATCCCGTGCAATACAAACAAGTGCCCACACCCAAACATAAATGGACACAGCACACACACAAACACACAGGAACCCAGATCCATAGGTGCATAAAATATGAAAAGGAAAACATCAACTAAGCATCGTGTATAACATTTTATGACCACAAGGGTGGCCCTCACTGGCAGATGGTATTAGAGACCAGGAGAGTGCCTCCAGCTTACTACAAGGCTGGAGTACCCCTCGGACATCAGGTCTCAACTGAGGTTAAATAGCCCCTGTAGCCACACCCACACAGACACACCCAGTGTTCACACAAAGAGGGAGTTAACCCTTCCTACACCAGGCAAGGGATGGAAGCCACTTGAAGGGGAAAGTGCCCACATAACTAAAACGCTGTGCACACCAGACATACAAAAGACACACCAAACATAGACAGGTTGCCAGGTGCAACCGCATGCACTTTGCAGCAAGCTGCCTAGCACCAGCTCAGGATGCTATGCTGCGACATACAAAATAACAACTTGTTGTCTGCAGCAACCACAAGTGAGGCAACATAGTAGCGGCCCTCACCTGTGGTTGAACAACCAAACCAAACCGCAGGCAACAGGAGTCACGACCATGACCATGGTCGTGAAAAACAGCAAAGTAGTCCATGAAGTAGGCAGGCACAGGGCCAGCAAGCAAACTGGAGACAGTAGCAGGCACAAAAAGGTCCGGAAAGCAGGGAAAAGCACGGGGCAGTGGAGTAGACAATTCCTATCTCAGTGGAGAGCAAATGTTATGATCCACCTCAGTGAAGAACGCAGTCACCGCAAGTCATTCTGGCTTATCCACTAATTAACAGATTCAAAACACTATGTCAATGCATTTATAATGAACACAATAAAGTTAAAGGGAACCTGTCATGTGGATATTTGATTAATCTAACTAATTATATACAATCATTAACTACTAAAAAGTACCTTAGATGTATTCACTTACTGGTGTGACAGATGGTTACCTCATAATATACAAGGTGGGCCATTTATATGGATACACCTTAATAAAATGGGAATGGTTGGTGATATTAACTTCCTGTTTGTGGCACATTAGTATATGTGAGGGGGGAAACTTTTCAAGATGGGTGATGACCATGGCAGCGATTTTGAAGTCGGCCATTTTGAATCCAACTTTTGTTTTTTCAACAGGAAGAGGGTCATGTGACACATCAAATTTATTGGGAATTTCCCAAGAAAAACAATGGTGTGCTTGGTTTTAACGTAACTTTATTCTTTCATGAGTTATTTACAAGTTTCTGACCACTTATAAAATGTGTTCAATGTGCTGCCCATTGTGTTGGATTGTCAATGCAACCCTCTTCTCCCACTCTTCACACACTGATAGCAACACCGCAGCAGAAATGCTAGAAAAGGCTTCCAGTATCCGTAGTTTCAGGAGCTGCACATCTCGTATCTTCACAGCATATGCTGTGCAGCACCTGAAACTACGGATACTGGAAGCCTGTGCTAGCATTTCTCCTGCGGTGTTGCTATCAGTGTGTGATGAGTGGGAGAAGAGGGTTGCATTGACAATTCAATACAATGGGTAGCACATTGAACACATTTTATAAGTGGTCATAACCTTGTAAATAACTAATAAAAGAATAAAGTTATGTTAAAACCAAGCACACCATTGTTTTTTCTTGTGAAATTCCCAATAAGTTTGATGTGTCACATGGCCCTCTTTCTATTGAAAAAACTAAAGTTGGATTCAAAATGGCCGACCTCAAAATGGCTGCCATGGTCACCACCCATCTTGAAAAGTTTCTCCCCTCACATATACTAATGTGCCACAAACAGGAAGTTAATATCACCAACCATTCCCATTTTATTAAGGTGTATCCATATAAATGGCCCACCCTGTACACACAAAGATGCCGCATGCCGCATGCTAATGAGCTGATTCGAGTCCAGCGTGATGTCATGGAGTCCAGCGTATATTTAATTCAGAGCTATAGCCACTCCCCTGCCCACCTGCTGCTGGTTCATATGGAAACAAACTGTCATTCAGCAGCAGGTGGGCGGGGAGAGTCAGGAGCCGCTCATAAATATTCATGACTCATCATTATCAGCTGGAGCTTTTCAATACAAGATGTTGGCAGATTGACTGGGTCAAGTAAAGAAAGTGACCCAGCATTTTACTAAGCGAATCAGTCACTTATTTATGTTGCCCTTAGTTAGGACACCATAAAACTGGTGACAGGTTCCCTTTAATACATTACACTGGGAGATATATTTGCAAGTTAAAACGTTTGTCCGCTTTTTACTATTGATGACCTGTCCTCAGGATCTGATATCAGATCGATAGGGGTCCAACACCTGACATCCCTGCTGATTAGCTGTTTGAAGAGAAGACAGCGCTCTGCTCTGTTTACCTGCTCATTGCAGCAATTGCAGTGATGTAAGCAACTGTAATTACAAGTATGGCGTCCACCAGCACTGGACAGAGATTTTAGGGATATACACTCAGATGGTAAGACTCAGATATACAGTACAGACTAAAAGTTTGGACACACCTTCTCATTCAAAGAGTTTTCTTTATTTTCATGACTATGAAAATTGTAGATTCCCACTGAAGGCATCAAAACTATGAATTAACACATGTGGAATTATATACATAACAAAAAAGTGTGAAACAACTGAAAATATGTCATATTCTAGGTTCTTCAAAGTAGCCACCTTTTGCATTGATTACTGCTTTGCACACTCTTGGCATTCTCTTGATGAGCTTCAAGAGGTAGTCACCTGAAATGGTGTTCCAACAGTCTTGAAGGAGTTCCCGGAGATGCTTAGCACTTGTTGGCCCTTTTGCCTTCACTCTGCGGTCCAGCTCACCCCAAACCATCTCGATTGGGTTCAGGTCCGGTGACTGTGGAGGCCAGGTCATCTGGCGCAGCACCCCATCACTCTCCTTCATGGTCAAATAGCCCTTACACAGCCTGGAGTTGTGTTTGGGGTCATTGTCCTGTTGAAAAATAAATGATGGTCCAACTAAACGCAAACCGAATGGAATAGCATGCCGCTGCAAGATGCTGTGGTAGCCATGCTGGTTCAGTATGCCTTCAATTTTGAATAAATCCCCAACAGTGTCACCAGCAAAGCACCCCCACACCATCACACCTCCTCCTCCATGCTTCACGGTGGAAACCAGGCAGGTAGAGTCCATCCGTTCACCTTTTCTGCGTCACACAAAGACACGGTGGTTGGAACCAAAGATCTCAAATTTGGACTCATCAGACCAAAGCACAGATTTCCACTGGTCTAATTTCCATTCCTTGTGTTCTTTAGCACAAACAAGTCTCTTCTGCTTGTTGCCTGTCCTTAGCAGTGGTTTCCTAGCAGATATTCTACCATGAAGGCCTGATTCACACAGTCTCCTCTTAACAGTTGTTCTAGAGATGTGTCTGCTGCTAGAACTCTGTGTGGCATTGACCTGGTCTCTAATCTGAGCTGCTGTTAACCTGCGATTTCTGAGGCTGGTGTTTTGGATGAACTTATCCTCCGCAGCAGAGGTGACTCTTGGTCTTCCTTTCCTGGGCGGTCCGCATGTGAGCCAGTTTCTTTGTAGCGCTTGATGGTTTTTGTGACTGCACTTGGGGACACTTTCAAAGTTTTCCCAATTTTTTGGACTGACTGACCTTCATTTCTTAAAGTAATGATGGCCACTCGTTTTTCTTTACTTATCTGCTTTTTTATTGCCATAATACAAATTCTAACAGTCTATTCAGTAGGACTATCAGCTGTGTATCCACCTGACTTCTCCACAACACAACTCATGGTCCCAACACCATTTATAAGGCAAGAAATCCCACTTATTAAACCTGACAGGGCACACCTGTGAAGTGAAAACCATTTCAGGTGACTAACTCTTGAAGCTCATCAAGAGAATGCCAAGAGTGTGCAAAGCAGTAATCAAAGCAAAAGGTGGCTACTTTGAAGAACCTAGAATATGACATATTTTCAGTTGTTTCACACTTTTTTGTTATGTATATAATTCCACATGTGTTAATTCATAGTTTTGATGCCTTCAGTGTGAATCTACAATTTTCATAGTCATGAAAATAAAGAAAACTCTTTGAATGAGAAGGTGTGTCCAAACTTTTGGTCTGTACTGTACATTTATAGTTTCAGTAACTTGATCTAGATTGGTGGTGGTCGGATAGCTGGAACCACCACCAATCAATAGATTGGGGGTCTAAAACCTGTGGGCCCCCTCACCGAAATGAGCAGAACAGCTGGTCAAGCATGCACCATGTCCAATAAAGAATGGCTAGAATGGCACAGTACATGTTCGATCTGTTCCGTTCATTTCAGAGAGTCTAGCAGGGTATAGGACCTGTTTTCTTGTGACCGTGGAGAAATATAAATCACTATTTAAATCTTCAGGAAATTCAGGAAGGAGTTTGTTCCCTTTCACAGAGACTAGGGAGTCCCAGGGGAGAAGCAGTTCTATTTCTCCAGCAAAAACAAAAGATACCAGACTGGAATCTGACAATTTTAAGATCAATGTAGTCAGTCACCCATGGTATCTGTTACCACAAATCCAGCAGGGAGGGCATTGTAGCTTTTTTATGAACAGAATCCACAATGTAAGTTTGAATAGAGCCTTAGCATATGGGCAATTATAAGTAATGAGCAATCCTAGGAATGCTTGTTTCTGACAAGTGTCCTATGTAACAGGTGCCGTTGATCACCTGATGAATGCACAAATGAGCTTGTTCATCCGGTGAAAGCATCATTGATGTGGACACCAAAATCATTGTTTCCGGCCAGCATTTCTTCCTGTGTAAACAGCAATTTGCTTCCCAAAAATGATTCTCTATGCAACCGGTGATCACATTAGTGATTGCTCATCCCCCTACAGAAGAGAAGAGTGCTGCACCTCCTCTTATGAGCAGTCAGTTATCAGGAACACATGGTTCATTCCTGGTAATTGCCTGCTGAGTTGGAGGAGTCTTAAAAAGAAAATAAAAAAATACATTGTACTAATGAAGAGGATTAAAACAGCAATTCTTTAAGCAGATGTAAAGCCATTTGTGATGTCTAAATGAAAACATTGCTGGTCTGGAATCTGCAGCAAGTGTTCATCAATGACTATAATATGTGACTACTTTAGGGAATGTGCACATTTGCTCTTGGTATGGATCTTTACCGCAAGTCAGTGCATGTTAGCAATGATCACAAGCCTAAAGGCATTCTCGAAGAAAGCTTTAATATTGTTGCTTTGATAAATACAGGGTATGAACAAGCAGATGTAGGATTTTTGAAGTGCCTGCTTGGATTAGCTATTACAAAAATTTCTGCAACAATTGCTTAAGGATGGGGCATTTCTAGGACAGATTATTTCTTTATGAAAACATTAAAAATATTTTTAGAACTACTGTAGTTTCCCAGTTCAATATTTACCTAAAAGCTGTAAGGTCATTGTGAGCTATGGATACTGAAGATGCAAATGCACACACAAAACTATGCAAAGTCAAAAGCAGCACAGATAACTATGATGAAAAGCAATACCTCCGGGCAGCCCAGTTATACAAATATTCCTGCAATCATAGTTTCCCCTTTGCAAATATAAATGTAACATCCACACAGAGCCAACACCACTAAAATCATCCTGTACTCACATATACAAAGAGTGATGCAAAATGCAGTTTACAGAAGATAAAATACAGCTTACATATAATTAACTTCACATTTATGTGTTTTATTGTTAGAAATGATCTTTAGAGCGCCGGTGCTCTGCTAAACATTAGAGGGACAGAATGAAACTTTAAAGGAACAGAGAAAAAAAAAGCAAAAAATAAAAATATATATATTCCTCTCATAACGAGACACTACCATAAAAAACTTATCACTGATTAACAACCTCTATGTTAGTTTATTTTTACAAAAAATAGGTGGATGAATTTGACTTCCTTTTCCTTCCTTGCTCTTTAAAGGCTGTGTACACCTTTTGGGGGCAATTTTTATTATTGAATAAATTTTTCAATTTGTCTTTATTAAAAATATGGAGTCCTTTGCTCTGTACAGAGATGAGATGCATGATCTGAATTTTCTCTCTCTTCCGTCAGATAGGGAGATGACGAGCTCCTTATCTCTGATCTTATAAACACTCAATAAAGCTCAATCCTTATCTAAGGCTATTTTCACACTCGTGTTTGGGGCGGATCCCTCATGGATCTGCACAGACAGATCCGTTCAGATAATACAAACGTCTGCATCAGTTCAGAACGGATCCGTTTATATTATCTTTAACATAGCCAAGACGGATCCGTCTTGAACACCATTGAAAGTCAATGGAGAACGGATCAGTTTTTTATTGTGCCAGATTGTGTCATAGAAAACGGATCCATCCCCATTGACTTACATTGTGTGTCAGAACGGATCCATTTGGCTCAGTTTTGTCAGATGGCTGCAAGCGGCGTTTTGGTGTCCGCCTCCAAAGCGGAATGTAGATGAAACGGAGGCAAACTGATGCATTCTGAGCGGATCCTTTTCCATTCAGAATGCATTAGGGCAAAACTGATCGTTTTGGACCGCTTGTGAGAGCCCTGAACGTATCTCACAAACGGAAAGCCAAAACGCCAGTGTGAAAGTAGCCTAACTAATAAGAATGTGGCTTAAATAAGTTTTTATGACCTCTCAGTAATTTAGAGATAAGGCTTATTAGCTGACTGACATAAAGTGAAGACTAGAGTTGAGCGAACACCTGAATGTTCAGGTTCGAGAAGTTCGGCCGAACTTCCCGGAAATGTTCGGGTTCGGGATCCGAACCCGATCCGAACTTCGTCCCGAACCCCATTGAAGTCAATGGGGACCCGAACTTTTCGGTACTAAAAAGGCTGTAAAACAGCCCAGGAAAGGGCTAGAGGGCTGCAAAAGGCAGCAACATGTAGGTAAATCCCCTGCAAACAAATGTGGATAGGGAAATGAATTAAAATAAAAATTAAATAAATAAAAATTAACCAAAATCAATTGGAGAGAGGTCCCATAGCAGAGAATCTGGCTTCACGTCACCCACCACTGGAACAGTCCATTCTCAGATATTTAGGCCCCGGCACCCAGGCAGAGGAGAGAGGTCCCGTAACAGAGGATCTGGCTTCATGTCAGCAGAGAATCAGTCTGCATGTAATAGCAGAAAATCAGGCTTCACGTCAGCCACCACTGCAACAGTCCATTGTCAGATATTTAGGCCCAGCACCCAGGCAGAGGAGAGAGGTCCCGTAACAGAGGATCTGGCTACATGTCAGCAGAGAATCAGTCTGCATGTCATAGCAGAAAATCAGGCTTCACGTCAGCCACCACTGCAACAGTCCATTGTCAGATATTTAGGCCCAGCACCCAGGCAGAGGAGAGAGGTCCCGTAACAGACAATCTGGCTTCATGTCAGCAGAGAATCAGTCTTCATATCATAGCAGAGAATCAGGCTTCACGTCAGCCACCACTGCAACAGTCCATTGGCATAATTTAGGCCCAGCACCCAGGCAGAGGAGAGAGGTCCCGTAACAGACAATCTGTCTTCATGTCAGCAGAGAATCAGTCTTCATGTCATAGCAGAGAATCAGGCTTCACATCACCCACCACTGCAACAGTCCATTTTCATAAATTTAGGCCCAGCACCCAGGCAGAGGAGGGAGGTCCCGTAACAGAGGATCTGGCTTCATGTCAGCAGAGAATCAGTCTGCATGTCATAGCAGAAAATCAGGCTTCACGTCAGCCACCACTGCAACAGTCCATTGTCAGATATTTAGGCCCAGCACCCAGGCAGAGGAGAGGAGGTCCCGTAACAGAGGATCTGGCTTCATGTCAGCAGAGAATCAGTCTGCATGTCATAGCAGAAAATCAGGCTTCACGTCAGCCACCACTGCAACAGTCCATTGTCAGATATTTAGGCCCAGCACCCAGGCAGAGGAGAGAGGTCCCGTAACAGAGGATCTGTCTTCATGTCAGCAGAGAATTAGTCTGCATGTCATAGCAGAGAATCAGGCTTCACGTTACCCAACATTGGAACAGTCCATTGGCATATATTTAGGCCCCGGCACCCAGACAGAGGAGAGGTTCATTCAACTTTGGGTAGCCTCGCAATATAATGGTAAAATGAAAATAAAAATAGGATTGAATGAGGAAGTGCCCTGGAGTACAATAATATATGGTTAAGGGGAGGTAGTTAATGTCTAATCTGGACAAGGGACGGACAGGTCCTGTGGGATCCATGCCTGGTTCATTTTTATGAACGTCAGCTTGTCCACATTGGCTGTAAACAGGCGGCTGCGTTTGTCTGTAATGACGCCCCCTGCCGTGCTGAATACACGTTCAGACAAAACGCTGGCCGCCGGGCAGGCCAGCACCTCCAAGGCATAAAAGGCTAGCTCTGGCCACGTGGACAATTTAGAGACCCAGAAGTTGAATGGGGCCGTACCATCAGTCAGTACGTGGAGGGGTGTGCACAAGTACTGTTCCACCATGTTAGTGAAATGTTGCCTCCTGCTAACACGTTGCGTATCAGGTGGTGGTGCAGTTAGCTGTGGCATGTTGACAAAAGTTTTCCACATCTCTGCCATGCTAACCCTGCCCACAGAGGAGCTGGCCGTGACACAGCTGCCTTGGCGACCTCTTGCTCCTCCTCTGCCTTGGCCTTGGGCTTCCACTTGTTCCCCTGTGACATTTGGGAATGCTCTCAGTAGCGCGTCTACCAACGTGCGCTGGTACTCGCGCATCTTCCTATCACGCTCCAGTGCAGGAAGTAAGGTGGGCACATTGTCTTTGTACCGTGGATCCAGCAGGGTGGCAACCCAGTAGTCCGCACACGTTAAAATGTGGGCAACTCTGCTGTCGTTGCGCACGCACTGCAGCATGTAGTCGCTCATGTGTGCCAGGCTGCCCAGGGGTAAGGACAAGCTGTCCTCTGTGGGAGGCGTATCGTCATCGTCCTGCCTTTCCCCCCAGCCACGCACCAGTGATGGGCCCGAGCTGCGTTGGGTGCCACCCCGCTGTGACCATGCTTCATCCTCATCCCCCTTCACCTCCTCCTCATCCTCGTCCTCCTCGTCCTCCAGTAGTGGGCCCTGGCTGGCCACATTTGTACCTGGCCTCTGCTGTTGCAAAAAAACTCCCTCTGAGTCACTTCGAAGAGACTGGCCTGAAAGTGCTAAAAATGACCCCTCTTCCTCCTCCTCCTCCTCCTCCTGGGCCACCTCCTCTTCCATCATCGCCCTAAGTGTTTTCTCAAGGAGACATAGAAGTGGTATTGTAACGCTGATAACGGCGTCATCGCCACTGGCCATGTTGGTGGAGTACTCGAAACAGCGCAACAGGGCACACAGGTCTCGCATGGAGGCCCAGTCATTGGTGGTGAAGTGGTGCTGTTTCGCAGTGCGACTGACCCGTGCGTGCTGCAGCTGAAACTCCACTATGGCCTGCTGCTGCTCGCACAGTCTGTCCAGCATGTGCAAGGTGGAGTTCCACCTGGTGGGCACGTCGCATATGAGGCGGTGAGCGGGAAGGCCGAAGTTACGCTGTAGCGCAGACAGGCGAGCAGCGGCAGGATGTGAACGCCGGAAGCGCGAACAGACGGCCCGCACTTTATGCAGCAGCTCTGACATGTCGGGGTAGTTGTGAATGAACTTCTGCACCACCAAATTCAGCACATGCGCCAGGCAAGGGATGTGCGTCAAACTGGCTAGTCCCAGAGCTGCAATGAGATTTCGCCCATTATCGCACACCACCAGGCCGGGTTTGAGGCTCACCGGCAGCAACCACTCGTCGGTCTGTTGTTCTATACCCCGCCACAACTCCTGTGCGGTGTGGGGCCTTTCCCCCAAACATATGAGTTTCAGAATGGCCTGCTGACGTTTACCCCGGGCTGTGCTGAAGTTGGTGGTGAAGGTGTGTGGCTGACTGGATGAGCAGGTGGAAGAAGAGGAGGAGGAAGCCGAGAAGGAGGAGGTGGCAACAGGAGGCAAAGAATGTTGCCCTGCGATCCTTGGCGGCGGAAGGACGTGCGCCAAACAGCTCTCCGCCTGGGGCCCAGCTGCCACTACATTTACCCAGTGTGCAGTTAGGGAGATATAGCGTCCCTAGCCGTGCTTACTGGTCCACGTATCTGTGGTTAGGTGGACCTTGCTACAGATGGCGTTGCGCAGTGCACACTTGATTTTATCGGATACTTGGTTGTGCAGGGAAGGCACAGCTCTCTTGGAGAAGTAGTGGCGGCTGGGAACAACATACTGTGGGACAGCAAGCGACATGAGCTGTTTGAAGCTGTCTGTGTCCACCAGCCTAAATGACAGCATTTCATAGGCCAGTAGTTTAGAAATGCTGGCATTCAGGGCCAGGGATCGAGGGTGGCTAGGTGGGAATTTACGCTTTCTCTCAAATGTTTGGGAGATGGAGAGCTGAACGCTGCCGTGTGACATGGTTGAGACGCTTGGTGACGGAGGTGGTGGTGGTGTTGGTGGTACATCCCCTGTTTGCTGGGCGGCAGGTGCCAACGTTCCTCCAGAGGCGGAGGAAGAGGCCGAGGCGGCAGCAGCAGAAGAGGCCGAGGCGGCAGCAGCAGAAGAGGTAGCAGGGGGAGCCTGAGCGACTTCCTTGTTTTTAAGGTGTTTACTCCACTGCAGTTCATGCTTTGCATGCAGGTGCCTGGTCATGCAGGTTGTGCTAAGGTTCAGAACGTTAATGCCTCGCTTCAGGCTCTGATGGCACAGCGTGCAAACCACTCGGATCTTGTCGTCAGCACATTGTTTGAAGAAGTACCATGCCAGGGAACTCCTTGAAGCTGCCTTTGGGGTGCTCGGTCCCAGATGGCGGCGGTCAGTAGCAGGCGGAGTCTCTTGGCGGCGGGTGTTCTGCTTTTGCCCACTGCTCCCTCTTTTGCTACGCTGTTGGCTTGGTCTCACCACTGCCTCTTCCTCCGAACTGTGAAAGTCAGTGGCACGACCTTCATTCCATGTGGGGTCTAGGACCTCATCGTCCCCTGCATCGTCTTCCACCCAGTCTTGATCCCTGACCTCCTGTTCAGTCTGCACACTGCAGAAAGACGTAGCAGTTGGCACTTGTGTTTCATCATCATCAGAGACATGCTGAGGTGGTATTCCCATGTCCTCATCATCAGGAAACATAAGTGGTTGTGCGTCAGTGCAGTCTATGTCTTCCACCGCTGGGGAAGGGCTAGGTGGATGCCCTTGGGAAACCCTGCCAGCAGAGTCTTCAAACAGCATAAAAGAGACTGCTGCATAACTTGAGGCTCAGACAGTTTCCCTGATATGCATGGGGGTGATGTGACAGACTGATGGGGTTGGTTTTCAGGCGCCATCTGTGCGCTTTCTGCAGAAGACTGGGTGGGAGATCATGTGAACGTGCTGGATCCACTGTCGGCCACCCAATTGACTAATGCCTGTACCTGCTCAGGCCTTACCATCCTTAGAACGGCATTGGGCCCCACCATATATCGCTGTAAATTCTGGCGGCTACTGGGACCTGAGGTAGTTGGTACACTAGGACGTGTGGATGTGGCAGAACGGCCACGTCCTCTCCCAGCACCAGAGGGTCCACTAACACCACCACGACCATGTCCACGTCCGCGTCCCTTAATAGATGTTTTCCTCATTGTTATCGTTCACCACAACAACAAAAATATTATTTGGCCCAATGTATTGTATTCAAATTCAGCTGAACATAAATTTGAGGCCTAGTATTTAGGCGCTGGGTGACCGTTATGGATTTGTGTGAAGTTATTCTGAATGACCCTATGTGCACCTTGAATATTATATACCCTTTTAGGGATAGATTTCAAATAGCTCTGATATAGCAGAAACCACTAAATTATGAAATTGCTAAATTGGGAATTGTATTTCAACCCAGAACAAAAAATGTGCTTTGACTGACACTAAATAACTTGCCCAGCCAGAACAGTACAGCGGTAACGACAGATTTAGCGGGATATAAATTTGAGGCCTAGTATTTAGGCGCTGGGTGACCGGTATGGATTTACTGACAGAATTAGACTGGGATATGGCCAAAAAATAACCACACTATTGCTGGTTAAATGCACTTGGTGTGACAGTTTGACCAACCACACTACTGAGGGTTAAATGCACTTGGTGACAGGCGCAGCTTGCCCCTGATGTAGTATATGGCCAAAAAATGAACAGACTATTGCTGGTTAAATGCACTTGGTGTGACAGCTTGACCAACCACACTACTGAGGGTTAAATGCACTTGGTGACGGGCGCAGCTTGCCCCGATGTAGTATATGGCCAAAAAATAAACAGACTATTGCTGGTTAAATGCACTTGGTGTGACAGCTTCACCCTGATGTAGGCTTTAGCCAAAACAACCACACCATTGAGGGTTAAATGCACTTGGTCGCAGCTTGTGCTGGCGCACCACAAGACACAAAATGGCCGCCGATCACCCCAGAAAAAAGTGACTGACAAACGGTCTGGGCAGCCTAAAAACAGTGAGCAATTGAATTTCAGCAGCTCAATGATGCACAGCTGTAGATCGATCGATTAATCAAGTCCTTTGGAGGAGTTAATCTGCCTAATCTCGCCCTACTGTCGCAGCCGCAACCTCTCCCTACGCTAATCAGAGCAGAGTGACGGGCGGCGCTATGTGACTCCAGCTTAAATAGAGGCTGGGTCACATGGTGCTCTGGCCAATCACAGCCATGCCAATAGTAGGCATGGCTGTGACGGCCTCTTGGGGCAAGTAGTATGACGCTTGTTGATTGGCTGCTTTGCAGCCTTTCAAAAAGCGCCAAGAAAGCGTCACAAAAGCGCCAAGAAAGCGACGAACACCGAACCCGGACTTTTACGAAAATGTCCGGGTTCGGGTCCGTGTCACGGACACCCCAAAATTCGGTACGAACCCGAACTATACAGTTCGAGTTCGCTCATCCCTAGTGAAGACATAAAGAGCAATTCAAAAATAATTTTTAACCCAAAATGAGTAAAAATTGTCCCTGAAGGTGTACATAGCCTTTAACTTCCTCCTTTGTTTGGACTTTTAGCAGAGCAAACAGTCTCGCTTGACTTTCTCAGACCATTCATTGCGTCCAGAGAGGGAAGGGGATCAGTGACTCAATCAGAGCATCAAACCTTACACAGCAAAGCTCTTCTGTGGACTGAAGATGATCTAGGTCTATCAAAAGAACAACAGAGCTGCCATACTGTTATATAAATTCTACTGTTCTATCTGCTAACAGCAGCAGTCAAATAAAAATGGAATCCCCCTATTTACTGTATATAGGAGATTTATCTGTATGTGCTGACTGCTACAAGGACAACATGTTATATTTAATTTTCATTCCCAAAGCACAGGGGATGAGCATATAGTAGTCTGAGAAGCTGATGAAGGATAGAGACTGGGAATTGGAGTAATCACACCATAAAAAGGAAAAAAGGAGAACAGTATGTATTTTAACTATGTATTTATTCTGAAATTCTTATTGTGAACTGAAGGGTGGCTTTAAGGCGCCTTTCACGCAAGCGTGACGGATTAGCTCCGGATGCGTTCAGGGAAACTCGCACCATTTTGCAAGCAAGTTTTGTCTGCAATTACGTTCAGTTGTTTTTTCTGCGTGAGTGCAATGCGTTTTGATGCGTTTTTCACGTGCGTGATAAAAAAACTGAAGGTTTACAAACAACATCTCCCCTAGCAGACTTCGGTACTGGGCCTATTACATCCATAGCGATTCGCTCAAACGGTACCTCGATGATCGGGAGAGGTACTAAGGGACTGCGAAAAAGGGGCTGGGGGCTAGTTGCCTGGCAGATTGGGCAAGACTTACAGAACGCGTCCACTTCTTTAAACAAACTGGGTCAGTCAAACCGTTGTAGCATCCGGTCCTGTGTTTTATGCATTCCCAGATGACCCCGAGAACATGCTGGTGGACTAATTCTAACACGAGTTTGCGATAGGCCTGGGGCACCACCAACTGTTCAATGGATTCTCCTCGCAGCTGATTTACCCGATACAACATATCCTGACGAACCACAAATTGGGGGAACACTGACTCTGCCCCTGGTTGTTGTGATTCACCATCTATTATTAGTACATTTTCTCAGACTCGGGATAAGGTTGGATCCCAGTGTTGTGCAGTACCAAAATTATCCCCAGAGACATTAAGGTCTGCCAGCTCAGGCCCCAGCGGCAAGTCCTCCATGTCTCCCACCATTAAACTTAGCAGGGCCACTCTATAGAATATAGTGCTATATATTCGTTTTTAAAATATTTGTCATTTTTTCCATCTAAACACATGATTCCTCCCTGCTTCTTGCTTGTGGGTCAATAAGTCATTGGCCCACAGCAACTTAAGCAGGGAGGAATCATAACTTCCGATCGAAAAAAATTATGAATATACGTCATTACGAATATATAGCACTATATTCTAAAGATTCGTGAATTCTCGAAGTGCCAATATTCGAGATTAAAATTCGCTATTAGAATATTCACGCTCAACACTATCCATTCCCAGACCATACCGATGCACAGCCATTCTTGGCATCGGATGAGGAAGAGGAGGTAGCAAAGGCCGCCATCCAGCAGTCTGACAACAGTACCCAGATTAGCCCAAGGAGGGTGGTCCCCGCTGTTGCTGCCTACTCCGAGATCTCTAATGTCAGTGGTGGTAAAGGTGACGATGATGACGTGTCTATGGACGTCATGTGGGTGCCCACAAGAGAGGAAGAGGAGGGGAGTTCATAGGGAGAGACGGAGCAGCAGATAGAGAGAAGAAGGAGGAGAAACAGGCAGAACTCGCAGTGCACAGGAGGAAAAAAGCTAACTGCAAATGTATCTGTAGCGAACCATCCACCATGCACGGTCACATATGGCGCTCCCAGGACGCCGGCAAATGGCTCCGCAGTGTGGGCTTTTTTTTAACGTGTCAGATGCTGACAATAGTGTTTCCATCTTCAGCCTGTGCTATCAACGCATAAGTCACGGTAAGAAAAAAATTAACCTAGGGTCGACCGAGCCCAGTGGGGGAAACACCGTCAGAACCCTCAAGGCCACACTTCTGGCGCTCCTACGGCATACATATTAGGACATCGTCAGACATCATCCACAACTCCATCCTCCGTCAGACAAAACTCAATCAGCCCTCAGACATCAGACAAAACTCCGTCCTCCGTCACCCAAAACTCCATCAGACAAAACTCCGTCCTCCGTCACCCAAAACCCCATCAGACCTCAGACATCACACAAAACTCTGTCCACCATCAGGCAAAACTCCATCAGACCTCAGACATCAGACAAAACTCCGTCCTCCATCAGGCAAAACTCCATCAGACCTCAGACATCAGACAAAACTCCGTCCTCCATCAGGCAAAACTCCATCAGACCTCAGACATCAGCCAAAACTCCATCCTCCGTCACCCAAAACTCCATCAGACCTCAGACATCAGACAAAACTCCGTCCTCCGTCAGGCAAAACTCCATCAGACCTCAGACATCAGACAAAACTCTGTCCTCCCTCAGACATCAGACAAAACTCCGTCCTCCCTAACTCAAAATACGCCCTACTACACACACTCTTCACCTGACGAAGCTGCTAGCTGCTGGAGAAGCAAAGGACTTGTGATGACGTCATGACCATGTGACGAGTCACGTGTGTGGGAGGGGTCAGATGTGCACAGCAGCTGGTAGAGTGTACAGAACAGTAGCCATCAAATAGAGCTCTGTACTAGAGATGTGTGTGTAACCTGCATGTAGCAGAGCTGTGTACTGTGTTACAGAGATGTATGTGTAACCTCATGTAGCAGAGCTGTGTACTGTGTTACAGAGATGTATGTGTAACCTGAATGTAGCAGAGCTGTGTACTGTGTTGCAGAGATGTATGTGTAACCTGCAGGTAGCAGATCTGTATGTGTAACCTGCAGGTAGCAGAGCTGTGTACTGTGTAGCAGATCTGTATGTGTAACCTGCAGGTAGCAGAGCTGTGTACTGTGTAGCAGAGCTGTATGTGTAACCTGTATGTAGCAGAGCTGTGTACTGTGTAGCAGTGCTGTATGTGTAACCTGCAGGTAGCAGAGCTGTGTACTGTGTAGTAGATCTGTATGTGTAACCTGCAGGTAGCAGAGCTGTGTACTGTGTAGTAGATCTGTATGTGTAACCTGCATGTAGCAGAGCTGTGTACTGTGTTACAGAGATGTATGTGTAACCTGCAGGTAGCAGAGCTGTGTACTGTGTAGAAGATCTGTATGTGTAACCTGCATGTAGCAGAGCTGTGTACTGTGTAGCAGTCTGTATGTGTAACCTGCAGGTAGCAGAGCTGTGTACTGTGTAGTAGATCTGTATGTGAAACCTGCATGTAGCAGAGCTGTGTACTGTGTTACAGAGATGTATGTGTAACCTGCAGGTAGCAGAGCTGTGTACTGTGTAGCAGATCTGTATGTGTAACCTGCAGGTAGCAGAGCTGTGTACTGTGTAGCAGATCTGTATGTGTAACCTGCATGTAGCAGAGCTGTATGTATAACCTGCATGTAGCAGAGCTGTGTACTGTGTAGTAGTGCTGTATGTGTAACCTGCATGTAGCAGTGCTGTGTACTGTGTAGCAGAGCTGTATGTGTAACCTGCATGTAGCAGTGCTGTGTACTGTGTAGCAGAGCTATATGTGTAACCTGCATGTAGCAGAGCTGTGTACTGTGTTACAGAGATGTATGTGTAACCTGCAGGTAGCAGAGCTGTGTACTGTGTAGCAGATCTGTATGTGTAACCTGCATGTAGCAGAGCTGTGTACTGTGTAGCAGAGCTGTATGTGTAACCTGTATGTAGCAGAGCTGTGTACTGTGTAGCAGTGCTGTATGTGTAACCTGCAGGTAGCAGAGCTGTGTACTGTGTAGTAGATATGTATGTGTAACCTGCATGTAGCAGAGCTGTGTACTGTGTTACAGAGATGTATGTGTAACCTGCAGGTAGCAGAGCTGTGTACTGTGTAGCAGATCTGTATGTGTAACCTGCATGTAGCAGAGCTGTGTACTGTGTAGCAGAGCTGTATGTGTAACCTATATGTAGCAGGGCTGTGTACTGTGTAGCAGTGCTGTATGTGTAACCTGCATGTAGCAGAGCTGTGTACTGTGTTGCAGAGCTGTATGTGTAACCTGCATGTAGCAGAGCTGTGTACTGTGTAGCAGAGCTGTATGTGTAACCTGCATGTAGCAGAGCTGTGTACTGTGTAGCAGATCTGTATGTGTAACCTGCATGTAGCAGAGCTGTGTACTGTGTCGCAGAGCTGTATGTGTAACCTGCATGTAGCAGAGCTGTGTACTGTGTAGCAGTGCTGTATGTGTAACCTGCATGTAGCAGTGCTGTGTACTGTGTAGCAGATCTGTATGTGTAACCTGCATGTAGCAGAGCTGTATGTATAACCTGCATGTAGCAGAGCTGTGTACTGTGTAGTAGTGCTGTATGTGTAACCTGCATGTAGCAGTGCTGTGTACTGTGTAGCAGAGCTGTATGTGTAACCTGCATGTAGCAGTGCTGTGTACTGTGTAGCAGAGCTGTATGTGTAACCTGCATGTAGCAGAGCTGTGTACTGTGTTACAGAGATGTATGTGTAACCTGCAGGTAGCAGAGCTGTGTACTGTGTAGCAGATCTGTATGTGTAACCTGCATGTAGCAGAGCTGTGTACTGTGTAGCAGAGCTGTATGTGTAACCTGTATGTAGCAGAGCTGTGTACTGTGTAGCAGTGCTGTATGTGTAACCTGCAGGTAGCAGAGCTGTGTACTGTGTAGTAGATATGTATGTGTAACCTGCATGTAGCAGAGCTGTGTACTGTGTTACAGAGATGTATGTGTAACCTGCAGGTAGCAGAGCTGTGTACTGTGTAGCAGATCTGTATGTGTAACCTGCATGTAGCAGAGCTGTGTACTGTGTAGCAGAGCTGTATGTGTAACCTATATGTAGCAGGGCTGTGTACTGTGTAGCAGTGCTGTATGTGTAACCTGCATGTAGCAGAGCTGTGTACTGTGTAGCAGAGCTGTATGTGTAACCTGCATGTAGCAGAGCTGTGTACTGTGTAGCAGAGCTGTATGTGTAACCTGCATGTAGCAGAGCTGTGTACTGTGTAGCAGATCTGTATGTGTAACCTGCATGTAGCAGAGCTGTGTACTGTGTCGCAGAGCTGTATGTGTAACCTGCATGTAGCAGAGCTGTGTACTGTGTAGCAGTGCTGTATGTGTAACCTGCATGTAGCAGTGCTGTGTACTGTGTAGCAGAGCTGTATGTGTAACCTGCATGTAGCAGAGCTGTGTACTGTGTAGCAGATCTGTATGTGTAACCTGCAGGTAGCAGAGCTGTGTACTGTGTAGTAGATCTGTATGTGAAACCTGCATGTAGCAGAGCTGTGTACTGTGTTACAGAGATGTATGTGTAACCTGCAGGTAGCAGAGCTGTGTACTGTGTAGTAGATCTGTATGTGTAACCTGCAGGTAGCAGAGCTGTGTACTGTGTAGCAGATCTGTATGTGTAACCTGCATGTAGCAGAGCTGTGTACTGTGTAGCAGAGCTGTATGTATAACCTGCATGTAGCAGAGCTGTGTACTGTGTAGCAGTGCTGTATGTGTAACCTGCATGTAGCAGTGCTGTGTACTGTGTAGCAGAGCTGTATGTGTAACCTGCATGTAGCAGTGCTGTGTACTGTGTAGCAGAGCTGTATGTGTAACCTGCATGTAGCAGAGCTGTGTACTGTGTTACAGAGATGTATGTGTAACCTGCATGTAGCAGTGCTGTGTACTGTGTAGCAGAGCTGTATGTGTAACCTGTATGTAGCAGAGCTGTGTACTGTGTAGCAGATCTGTATGTGTAACCTGCATGTAGCAGAGCTGTGTACTGTGTAGCAGAGCTGTATGTGTAACCTGTATGTAGCAGAGCTGTGTACTGTGTAGCAGAGCTGTATGTGTAACCTGCATGTAGCAGAGCTGTGTACTGTGTAGCAGAGCTGTATGTGTAACCTGCATGTAGCAGAGCTGTGTACTGTGTAGCAGATCTGTATGTGTAACCTGCATGTAGCAGAGCTGTGTACTGTGTCGCAGAGCTGTATGTGTAACCTGCATGTAGCAGAGCTGTGTACTGTGTAGCAGTGCTGTATGTGTAACCTGCATGTAGCAGTGCTGTGTACTGTGTAGCAGAGCTGTATGTGTAACCTGCATGTAGCAGAGCTGTGTACTGTGTTACAGAGATGTATGTGTAACCTGCAGGTAGCAGAGCTGTGTACTGTGTAGCAGATCTGTATGTGTAACTTGCATGTAGCAGAGCTGTGTACTGTGTAGCAGAGCTGTATGTGTAACCTGCATGTAGCAGAGCTGTGTACTGTGTAGCAGTGCTGTATGTGTAACCTGCATGTAGCAGAGCTGTGTACTATGTAGCAGAGCTGTATGTGTAACCTGCATGTAGCAGTGCTGTGTACTGTGTAGCAGAGCTGTATTTGTAACCTGAATGTAGCAGAGCTGTGTACTGTGTAGCAGAGCTGTATGTGTAATCTGCATGTATCAGAGCTGTGTGCTGTGTAGCGGAGCTGTATGTGTAACCTGCATGTCGCAGGCTGTGTACTGTGTTACAGGGATGTATGTGCAACCTGCATGTAGCAGTGCTGTGTACTGTGTTACAGAGATGTGTGTGTAACCGCATGTAGCAGAGCTTTTTACTGTGTAACAGAGATGTGTGTGTAACCTGGGAACTATTAAAAAGTGTAAAATAAAAACATAAAAATTCAGATCACCCCCCTTTTCCCAAAATGAAAATAAAAGAACTAAAAAAATACACATCATGGGTGTCGCAATGTGTAAAAACACCCATTGTATAAAAATATATTCCCCATACGGCAAACGGCAAAACAGAAGAAAAAAAAGAGTCCAAATGTCCGATTCGCCATTTTTGGTCACTTCATTTGCTACAAAAATGTAAATAAAAAGTGATCAAAAAGTCTTAAACACCCCAGAATGGTATCAGTAAAAAGTTTAGATTGCCCTGCAAAAAATGAGCCCCCATCCAGCTCTGTACACATAATTCCCAAAAAGTTATAGAGCTCAAAATATGACGACAAAAAAAAAAAATCTGATTCTGTAAATCTCCTGTCACTCCGAGTTACTCAGAATTGGTAGCCCTAATTAATAAATACATGCAACATGAATGCATATATGCCGCTTCACACAGATCACAAGTGTTAGGCCTCTTGCACATGAACGTTGTTGGTCCATTCCGTGCATTGGGGACAGCAATTTGCAGTCCCCAATGCACGGGCAACGTGCGTGCAGCGGCCGGGACAGATCCAGACCCATTCAACTTGAATGGGTCCGTGAATATGTTCTACTTTTTTGCTGTGCGGAGGGATGGCCAGAAACACCACGGAAGCAGTCTGTAGTGCTTCTGTGGGGATCCGATCCGTGTTTCTGTTCCGTTCAAGTGAATGGGTCGACATCACGGATGAGGGATGCACACGGCTGGTGCCCTGTGTATTGCGGAACCGCAGTATGTGGTCCACAATACGACCACAGACACACAGCGGCCATGTGCAAGAGGCCTTACAAAGATGGGATTTAAGGTGCACATCCTCTTGTGCTTCCCATATTCCACAGATTTATATCACAGAGCTACTTACAGTTGTGCTGATAAGTTTACATACCCTTGCAGAATTTATGATTTCTTAAAGGGGTATTCTCATCTTTCCTTTTTCATACTTGCCTTCCTTGAGCGTGACGTTCACTTCCTGTATTCTTCTCCCGGCCGGGCCGCGCTTGCGCAGAAGACTGAAGATTCTCTCCCGGCCGGGCCGCGCAATGTCCTGACGACAGCGCCGCATGTGCTATGGTGACTTATTCCTGGCCTGTATAGTACAGAGTCGGCGTGCGCATTCGCGGCTCTGTACTATACTGGCCAGGAAGAAGTCATCATGGCGCATGCGCGGCTGCATGCGCGTTCAGGACATTGCGCGGCCCAGCCGGGAGAGAATTTTCTGTCTTCTGCGCAAGCGTGGCCTGGCTGGATTCGACAGGAGAGGTGGCCGTGACCAGGGGAGACCAAAGACAACATCAGGTAAGAGGGGACTTATTTTCTAAAAAAGGATGGGAATTGGGTAATAAAATGTATTTAGAAAAATTATCACTGTCAAATCATTAACAGATGTAACAGTGATCATTAAGATGAGGATACCCCTTTAACCATTGTTCAGAGAATATGAATGATAACACAGACACTTTTCTCTCGCTCGTGGTTAGTGGTCGGCTGAAGCCATTTATGGTGTTTACTCTTTATAAATCATAATCACAACACAAACTCCCCAAATGACCCTGGTCAGAAGTTTACACACCCCAGTTATTAATACCATGTATTGCCCCCTTTAACATCAATGACAGCTTGAAGTCTTTTGTGGTAGTTGTGGATGAGGCTCTTTATTTTCTCAGATGGTAAAACTGCCCATTCTTCCTGTTGAAAAAAAAAAAGCAATTCCACCACAGTTTTACGTGATTTTTATTTACGACATTCGATGTGCGATAAAACTGACTGGTTACTTTTATTCTACAGGTCAGATCGAATCCGGCAATACCTTATATGTATAGTTTTTCTTGCGTTTTAATAGTGATAAAAAATGTAAAATATCCGATTTTTTTTGTCGCCATATTTTGAGCTCCATAACTTTTTTGTAATTATGTGTACGGAGCTGGGTCGGGGCTCATTTTTTGCGGGGCAATCTAAACTTTTTACTGATACCATTCTGGGGTGTTTAAGACTTTTTGATCACTTTTTATTTACATTTTTGTAGCAAATGAAGTGACCAAAAACGGCGAATCGGACATTTGGACTCTTTTTTTTTTTCTGTTTTGCTGTTTGCCGTATGGGGAATATATTTTTATACAATGGGCGTTTTTACACATTGCGAAACCCATGATGTGTCTTTTATTTTAATTTTGGGAAAAGGGGGGTGATCTGAATATTTATGTTTTTTTTTTACACTTTTCTATAGTTCCCAGGTTACACACACACCTCTGTAACACAGTACACAGCTCTGCTACCTGCAGGTTGCACATACATCCCTGTAACACAGTACACAGCTCTGCTACATGCAGGTTACACATACAGCTCTGCTACACAGTACACAGCACTTCTTCATGCAGGTTACACACACATCTCTGTAACACAGTACACAGCTCTGCTACATGCTGTTACACACACTGCTCTATATACACAGTACACAGCTCTGCTACATGCAGGTTACACACACATCTCTGTAACACAGTACACATCTCTGCTACACAGTACACAGCACTGCTACCTGCAGGTTGCACATACATCCCTGTAACACAGTACACAGCTCTGCTACATGCAGGTTACACATACAGCTCTGCTACACAGTACACAGCACTGCTACATGCAGGTTACACGTACAGCTCTGCTACACAGTACACAGCACTGCTACCTGCAGGTTGCACATACATTCCTGTAACACAGTACACAGCTCTGCTACATGCAGGTTACACATACAGCTCTGCTACACAGTTCACAGCTCTGCTACATGCAGGTTACACATACAGCTCTGCTACACAGTTCACAGCTCTGCTACATGCAGGTTACACATACAGCTCTGCTACACAGTACACAGCTCTGCTACCTGCAGGTTACACATACAGATCTGCTACCTGCAGGTTACACATACATCTCTGTAACACAGTACACAGCTCTGCTACATGCAGGTTACACATACATTTCTGTAACACAGTACACAGCTCTGCTACATGCAGGTTACACACACATCTCTAGTGCAGAGCTCTATTTGATGGCTACTGTTCTGTACACTCTACCAGCTGCTGTGCACATCTGACCCCTCCCACACACGTGACTCGTCACATGGTCATGACGTCATCACAAGTCCTTTGCTTCTCCAGCAGCTAGCAGCTCTGTCAGGTGAAGAGTGTGTGTAGTAGGGCATATTTTGAGTTAGGGAGGACGGAGTTTTGGCTGATGTCTGAGGGAGGACAGAGTTTTAGCTGATGTCTGAGGTCTGATGGAGTTTCGCCTGACGGAGGACGGAGTTTTGTCTGATGTCTGAGGTCTGATGGAGTTTTGGGTGACGGAGGACGGAGTTTTGTCTGATGTCTGAGGTCTGATGGAGTTTTGCCTGATGGAGGACGGAGTTTTGTCTGATGTCTGAGGTCTGATGGAGTTTTGGGTGACGGAGGACGGAGTTTTGTCTGATGTCTGAGGGCTGATGGAGTTTGGTCTGACGGAGGACGGAGTTTTGTCTGATGTCTGATGGAGTTTTGCCTGACGGAGGACGGAGTTTTGTCTGATGTCTGAGGGCTGATGGAGTTTTGCCTGACGGAGGATGGAGTTGTGGATGATGTCTGACGATGTCCTAATATGTATGCCGTACGCTCCACATCCTGCCTCTTCTCCTCTCTCCTCTCATTTGTCCTCCACTCCACCTTATACTGTGCCATCATCGCATTCATCTGGTAAAAGGCAGGCTTCCGTGGCCCAAATGTTCAAACATAAAAAGTTGATGACGCCGGATAACCCTCTTGCCCCAACGGCTGAATGCCGGCTTGTCGGAACTGCTAGCCCACCAACTACTGCAATATAAACTGGTGGACTTGGAGGCCTTTAGAAAATTTGTGGCCATTGGCACACCACAATGGAAGGTCCCCGGAAGGAAATATTTCTCCCAGAAGGGCATCACTGCGTTCAGTGGCAAGTGAATATATCTGACACACAGTGTCGGTGCCAAGATACATCTGACCACTGACACGTGGTCTAGCAAACACGGGCAGGGAAGGTACATAAATATTACAGCCCACTGGTTGAACCTTCTGACGGCCGTCAAGCATGTAACCCGTGGCTCCCGTGTGGATTTGGTGTTACCGCCACGGATTGAATGCAGGCCTGCCTCTCCTTCTCCTACTCCATCCTCTGTCTCCTCCTCGGCTGACTCCTCCTTTTCCACTGCTACCGCCTCTTCCGCTGTGCCCCCCAAGATCCCCATAACCTATTTGACATGCCAGGTGAGACGTTGCCATGCTGTGCTGCGGCTGTTGTGACTGGAAGCCAAGAGCCACACTGGTCCTGCACTGCTTTCAGCTCTGACCGCCTAATGTACCTCCAACCACATCATTACAAGTTCTTTTCTGTCAGGTGAATGCATAATTTTTGGGGCCTGTACTCCCGTGGTCAAAAAAAAAATAATTCCCTTTAAGATGCATAAAAATGGCCTCTGAGTAAAATGCTTATTTTTTGTGGGAAAAGGATTTTTAGGTATGCCTGCCATTAAAGTCAATGAGGCCCGCCGCGAATGCGCGGTTCACGAACATTCGATCGCGAACGCACGTTCGCGAAACATCCATCACTAGTGTTTACCAGCGTGCTCTTGTATGCAAGCATTTCCAGTCACGCGCACATGTACGTACTCATCCACCATGTTGCTGAAATTCTGCCTCCTGCTAAGATGGCCTGTAGCAGTTGGTGGTGCTGGATGTTGAGGCGTGCTGATGAAGGTTTTCCACATTTCAGCCATGCTAACCCTCCCTTCTGAGGTGGTGCCAGTGCCCCAGTTGCATTGTCAACTTCCTCCTCATGCTTCCACTTAGCCCCTGCTGTCAGGTGGGAACACAGTCAGTGTTGTTTCTACCAGCGTGCGCTTGTATTTAAGCATCTTCCAGTCACGCTTCAGTGACAGAAGTAAGTACAGCACATTGTCCTTGTAGCAGGGATCCAGCAGGGTGGCCACCCAGTAATCAGCACTGGTAACAATCAGGGCAACTCAGTGGTCGTTGTGCAGGAACTGCAGTATGTACTCCCTCATGTGTACCAGGCTGCCCAGAGGCAACGACAAGCTGTCCTCGGTGGGAGGAGTGTCCTCTGTATTCCCCGCAGCCACGATCCAGTAATGCCCATGACCTGCTTTGGGTGTCGCCCCTATGTAAACACGGTTCCTCCTCCTTATCATGCTCCAAAATTGTGCCCTGGCTGGACATTTATGTACCTGGCCACTGTTGGTTCAGGAAACCACCCTCCATGCCAGACGACTGGCCTGATGACCGTGTGAATGATCCCTGCCCCCCTCCTCTTCCTTCTGTGCCACCAACTCATCCATCATCACCTAAAGCATTTTTTCAAGGAGGCATAGAAGTGGGATAGTAACGCTGATGACAGCATCATCAGCACTAGCTATGTTGGTGGAGTACTCGAATCAGCGTAACACGGCACACACGTCCTGCATGGAGGCCTACTCGTTGGTGGTGAAGTGGTGCTGTTTTGCAGAGCGACTCACCTGTGCGTGCTGCAGCTGAAACTCCACTATAACCTGCTGCTCCTCGCACAGTCTCTCCAGCATGTGCAAGGTGGCGTTCCACCTTGTGGGTACATCGCATATGAGGCAGACAGGCAAGCAGCAGAAGGGTGAGAATGCTAACCACTCAACTGTTTTTCAATGCCCATCCACAGCTCCTGCGCGGTATGTTTTTTTTCAGAACAGCCTGTTGTTGTTTCCCCCTGGCTGTGTTGAAGTTGGTGGTGCAGGTGTTACTTTGGACGGATGCGGAGGATGAGGAGGCGGTAGAGGAGGAAGCAGAGGAGGAGGCAACAGGAGGCACCAAGAAACGTCCAGCAAACCTCGGTGGTGGTAGGATGTGCGCCAAACCGCTTTCCACTTCAGGCCCAGCCACCGCCATAAGGTTTTTAAAACTGTCCATCTCCACCAGACAGAATGGCAGCATTCCAAAAGCCAGGAATTTGGAAATGCTGGCATTCTGGGCCTGGGCTCATGGGTAGGGGGTATTTCCTCTTTCTCTCCAGTGTTTGGGGGATGGACAGCTGAACGATTCCATGGGACAGTCAGGAGATGCTCGATGACACTGCTGGTGGTGGTGCTATCACATCCTCTTATTGCGGGGAGCCAGGTGGACCTGTTTCTTGAGAGGGGAGGAGGAGGTAGAGACTGCAACAGAACAGGGAGCAGGAGGAGCATCAGATCTTTTGTAGTTTTTCAGATGTCTACTCCACTGAAGCTCGTGCTTTGTATTTAGATGTCTGACCATGCAGGTGGTGCTCAGGTTTAGAACATTTATGCCTTGCTTCAGGCTCTGACTGCACAGCGTGCAAACCACCCGTGTTTTGTCAGCAACACATTGCCTGAAGAACTACCATGCCAGGGAACTCCTTTGATGGATTTGGTGTGCCCTGTCCCTGGGTGCAGTGAACAGTAGTAGGTGTACTGGCTAGGGGCCAGCCGCTGTGGTTTTGCACCCTGCTCCCTCTTTTGCTGTGCTGCTGGCGATGCATAACCCCCACCTCTTCCTCCAAACTGCAAACGTCACTTGGATGACCTTGATACCATGTGGGGTCTAAGACCTCTTCATCTTCCACATCATCTTCCACCCACTCATCACCCCTGCCCTCCTTGCTGGTATGAACGCTGCAGCAATTTACAGCTGTGTTTCGTCATCAAAGATATGCTGCAGCAGTCCTCCCACTTCCTCATCCTCAAACATAAGTGGTTAGGCATCAGTGCACTCAATGTCATCCACTTTTGAAGCAGGGCTAGATGGATGGCCCATGGAACCCCCACCAGCAGAGTTATCAAAAAGCATAAGTGACTGCTGCATGACTTGGGGCGCAGACTGCTTGACTGATGTGCAAGGGTTTGAGTTGAAAGACAGATGCCCATGGGCCACCGGTGCCATCTCTCCGCTTTCAGCAGGGGACTAGGTGGTAGATAAGATGAAGGAACTGGAGGCACTGTCAGCCATCCAATCTACTACCACCTCTAATTGTTCTGGCCTCACCATTCATAGAGCGGTATTCGGGCCTACGATATGATGCAGAACGTCCTGTTTGCATGCACCAGAGTATTTCTTTTGGGCGCTTAGATGGCACAGATTGACAACGTCCTCTCCCTGCAAGAGGAGCTCCACCAACACCAGCAGCACCACTGCCACGTCCCTTATTTTAAGATCTCCCCATTCTTTGAGGGCACCAACAAAATTCACAGCCAGATTAACTATTGTATTTCAGTGTCATGGATGCAAAGGAGATGTTTTGCACGCCAATAAATGGTTTTATTGTCACCGACAGAATTAACAGACAGATTAACTATTGTATAGCTGTGTCACAGGTGCAAAGGAGGTGTTTTGTACCCCAAAAATGGTTATAGGTCACACACAGAATTAACAGTGAAATTAAGTATTGTATTTCTGTGTCACTAGTGCAACGGAGGTGTATTGCACCCACAAAAAAATGGCTATAAATATGCCCTGTACACTAGTTAGAGCAGAATAGGAGGGCCATCCGAACACCGAACACAGGCTTCCGCAGTGCCCGGATCCCACGATGTTTGGCACAAACCCAAACTTTCCTGTTTGGGTACACTGATTCCTAACTATGCAGTATTGACTTGAGTACAGAATTTTTGGGAAAAATGTGAACAAAATGTGAAAAAAGTTAAATTGTCTGAAGACTTTGCGCTACACTGTGATATAGTGGTATAATTTCACATATTTGGTTTTACTTAATATGGGTTATGATGGAAGTTCTGCATTACAGTAAGATTTTACATATGAATTGTGCTAACAAAATCCCAATAAACTGAATCAAAAAGCAAAGCTTCATTATAAATCCTTGCATTTGCAAACTGCAATAAACTGGTTCAGTCATCTCATTATAAACATGCGCAATTACAATCCAGAATATTGTAATTAAATAAGTGAATTATAAATAAATGCATTTACAATCTGCAACAAAGTAACTCAATTACTGCATTACATATACAAACATTTACTGTTCAAAATAAAGTAGCTCAATATTTCAAGAATGCATGTGGGAGCATTGGAAATGAAACTGACTGAATAACCATAATATAGCACTTTAAAACTATGCTATGATACAGAAAAAAAGGAACTCTTACATAACTAGTTCTACTAGAGATGATCTGAAGGTTTGTCTGTGAGTTTTAAAAATTAGTCTAAAAGCAAAAAAATATGATTTAATTAAAAAAAAACATTACTCGCCTGTTAAATCACCTGCTGTTCCAATGCCAACACCCCAACGGTCTTTGTTTACTTTGCTTCTTTAATAGCATGTAGGGATGAGCGAACTCGAACTGTATAGTTCGGGTTCGTACCGAATTTTGGGGTGTCCGTGACACGGACCCGAACCCGGACATTTTCGTAAAAGTCCGGGTTCGGGTTCGGTGTTCGTCGCTTTCTTCGCGCTTTTGTGACGCTTTCTTGGCGCTTTTTGAAAGGCTGCTAAGCAGCCAATCAACAAGCGTCATACTACTTGCCCCAAGAGGCCATCACAGCCATGCCTACTATTGGCATGGCTGTGATTGGCCAGAGCACCATGTGACCCAGCCTCTATTTAAGCTGGAGTCACATAGCGCCGCCCGTCACTCTGCTCTGATTAGCGTAGGGAGAGGTTGCGGCTGCGACAGTAGGGCGAGATTAGGCAGATTAACTCCTCCAAAGGACTTGATTAACTGATCGATCTGCAGCTGTGGATCATTGAGCTGCTGATCCTCAATTGCTCACTGTTTTTAGGCTGCCCAGACCGTTTGTCAGTCACATTTTTCTGGGGTGATCGGCGGCCATTTTGTGTCTTGTGGTGCGCCAGCACAAGCTGCGACCAAGTGCATTTAACCCTCAATGGTGTGGTTGTTTTTTGGCTAAAGCCTACATCAGGGTGAAGCTGTCACACCAAGTGCATTTAACCCTCAGTAGTGTGGTTGGTCAAGCTATCACACCAAGTGCATTTAACCAGCAATAGTCTGTTCATTTTTTGGCCATATACTAAATCAGGGGCAAGCTGCGCCCGTCACCAAGTGCATTTAACCCTCAGTAGTGTGGTTGGTCAAGCTGTGACACCAAGTGCATTTAACCAGCAATAGTCTGTTCATTTTTTGGCCATATACTACATCAGGGGCAAGCTGCGCCCATCACCAAGTGCATTTAACCAGCAATAGTGTGGTTATTTTTTGGCCATATCCCAGTCTAATTCTGTCACTAAATCCATACCGGTCACCCAGCGCCTAAATACTAGGCCTCAAATTTAAATCCCGCTAAATCTCTCGTTACCGCTGTCCTGTTGTGGCTGGGAAAGTTATTTAGTGTCCGTCAAAGCACATTTTTTGTTCTGGGTTGAAATACAATTCCCAATTTAGCAATTTAAAAATTTAGTGGTTTCTGCTGTATCAGAGCTATTTGAAATCTATCCCTAAAAGGGTATATAATATTCAAGGTGCACATAGGGTCATTCAGAATAACTTCACACACCCGCTACTGTGCATTTCCAAGTCTAATTCTGTCACTAAACCCATACCTGTCACCCAGCGCCTAAATACTAGGCCTCAAATTTATATCCAGCTAAATCTGTCCTTAGTGCTGTAGCTGGGCGAGTTATTTAGTGTCCGTTCAAGCACATTTCTTGTTCTGGGTTGAAATACAATTCCCAATTTAGCAATTTCATAATTTAGTGGTTTCTGCTATATCAGAGCTATTTGAAATCTATCCCTAAAAGGGTAGATCATATTGAAGGTGCACATAGGGACATTCAGAATAACTTCACACACCCGCTACTGTGCATTTCCAAGTCTAATTCTGTCACTAAACCCATACCTGTCACCCAGCGCCTAAATACTAGGCCTCAAATTTATATCCTGCTAAATCTCTCGTTAGTGCTGTAGCTGGGCGAGTTATTTAGTGTCCGTTCAAGCACATTTCTTGTTCTGGGTTGAAATACAATTCCCAATTTAGCAATTTCATAATTTAGTGGTTTCTGCTATATCAGAGCTATTTGAAATCTATCCCTAAAAGGGTATATAATATTCAAGGTGCACATTGGGTCATTCAGAATAACTTCACACACACCCGCTACTGTGTATTTCCAAGTCTAATTCTGTCACTAAACCCATACCTGTCACCCAGCGCCTAAATACTAGGCCTCAAATTTATATCCTGCTAAATCTCTCGTTAGTGCTGTAGCTGGGCGAGTTATTTAGTGTCCGTTCAAGCACATTTCTTGTTCTGGGTTGAAATACAATTCCCAATTTAGCAATTTCATAATTTAGTGGTTTCTGCTATATCAGAGCTATTTGAAATCTATCCCTAAAAGGGTATATAATATTCAAGGTGCACATTGGGTCATTCAGAATAACTTCACACACACCCGCTACTGTGTATTTCCAAGTCTAATTCTGTCACTAAACCCATACCTGTCACCCAGCGCCTAAATACTAGGCCTCAAATTTATATCCTGCTAAATCTCTCGTTAGTGCTGTAGCTGGGCGAGTTATTTAGTGTCCGTTCAAGCACATTTCTTGTTCTGGGTTGAAATACAATTCCCAATTTAGCAATTTCATAATTTAGTGGTTTCTGCTATATCAGAGCTATTTGAAATCTATCCCTAAAAGGGTATATAATATTCAAGGTGCACATTGGGTCATTCAGAATAACTTCACACACACCCGCTACTGTGTATTTCCAAGTCTAATTCTGTCACTAAACCCATACCTGTCACCCAGCGCCTAAATACTAGGCCTCAAATTTATATCCTGCTAAATCTCTCGTTAGTGCTGTAGCTGGGCGAGTTATTTAGTGTCCGTTCAAGCACATTTCTTGTTCTGGGTTGAAATACAATTCCCAATTTAGCAATTTCATAATTTAGTGGTTTCTGCTATATCAGAGCTATTTGAAATCTATCCCTAAAAGGGTATATAATATTCAAGGTGCACATTGGGTCATTCAGAATAACTTCACACACACCCGCTACTGTGTATTTCCAAGTCTAATTCTGTCACTAAACCCATACCTGTCACCCAGCGCCTAAATACTAGGCCTCAAATTTATATCCTGCTAAATCTCTCGTTAGTGCTGTAGCTGGGCGAGTTATTTAGTGTCCGTTCAAGCACATTTCTTGTTCTGGGTTGAAATACAATTCCCAATTTAGCAATTTCATAATTTAGTGGTTTCTGCTATATCAGAGCTATTTGAAATCTATCCCTAAAAGGGTATATAATATTCAAGGTGCACATTGGGTCATTCAGAATAACTTCACACACACCCGCTACTGTGTATTTCCAAGTCTAATTCTGTCACTAAACCCATACCTGTCACCCAGCGCCTAAATACTAGGCCTCAAATTTATATCCTGCTAAATCTCTCGTTAGTGCTGTAGCTGGGCGAGTTATTTAGTGTCCGTTCAAGCACATTTCTTGTTCTGGGTTGAAATACAATTCCCAATTTAGCAATTTCATAATTTAGTGGTTTCTGCTATATCAGAGCTATTTGAAATCTATCCCTAAAAGGGTATATAATATTCAAGGTGCACATTGGGTCATTCAGAATAACTTCACACACACCCGCTACTGTGTATTTCCAAGTCTAATTCTGTCACTAAACCCATACCTGTCACCCAGCGCCTAAATACTAGGCCTCAAATTTATATCCTGCTAAATCTCTCGTTAGTGCTGTAGCTGGGCGAGTTATTTAGTGTCCGTTCAAGCACATTTCTTGTTCTGGGTTGAAATACAATTCCCAATTTAGCAATTTCATAATTTAGTGGTTTCTGCTATATCAGAGCTATTTGAAATCTATCCCTAAAAGGGTATATAATATTCAAGGTGCACATTGGGTCATTCAGAATAACTTCACACACACCCGCTACTGTGTATTTCCAAGTCTAATTCTGTCACTAAACCCATACCTGTCACCCAGCGCCTAAATACTAGGCCTCAAATTTATATCCTGCTAAATCTCTCGTTAGTGCTGTAGCTGGGCGAGTTATTTAGTGTCCGTTCAAGCACATTTCTTGTTCTGGGTTGAAATACAATTCCCAATTTAGCAATTTCATAATTTAGTGGTTTCTGCTATATCAGAGCTATTTGAAATCTATCCCTAAAAGGGTATATAATATTCAAGGTGCACATTGGGTCATTCAGAATAACTTCACACACACCCGCTACTGTGTATTTCCAAGTCTAATTCTGTCACTAAACCCATACCTGTCACCCAGCGCCTAAATACTAGGCCTCAAATTTATATCCTGCTAAATCTCTCGTTAGTGCTGTAGCTGGGCGAGTTATTTAGTGTCCGTTCAAGCACATTTCTTGTTCTGGGTTGAAATACAATTCCCAATTTAGCAATTTCATAATTTAGTGGTTTCTGCTATATCAGAGCTATTTGAAATCTATCCCTAAAAGGGTATATAATATTCAAGGTGCACATTGGGTCATTCAGAATAACTTCACACACACCCGCTACTGTGTATTTCCAAGTCTAATTCTGTCACTAAACCCATACCTGTCACCCAGCGCCTAAATACTAGGCCTCAAATTTATATCCTGCTAAATCTCTCGTTAGTGCTGTAGCTGGGCGAGTTATTTAGTGTCCGTTCAAGCACATTTCTTGTTCTGGGTTGAAATACAATTCCCAATTTAGCAATTTCATAATTTAGTGGTTTCTGCTATATCAGAGCTATTTGAAATCTATCCCTAAAAGGGTATATAATATTCAAGGTGCACATTGGGTCATTCAGAATAACTTCACACACACCCGCTACTGTGTATTTCCAAGTCTAATTCTGTCACTAAACCCATACCTGTCACCCAGCGCCTAAATACTAGGCCTCAAATTTATATCCTGCTAAATCTCTCGTTAGTGCTGTAGCTGGGCGAGTTATTTAGTGTCCGTTCAAGCACATTTCTTGTTCTGGGTTGAAATACAATTCCCAATTTAGCAATTTCATAATTTAGTGGTTTCTGCTATATCAGAGCTATTTGAAATCTATCCCTAAAAGGGTATATAATATTCAAGGTGCACATTGGGTCATTCAGAATAACTTCACACACACCCGCTACTGTGTATTTCCAAGTCTAATTCTGTCACTAAACCCATACCTGTCACCCAGCGCCTAAATACTAGGCCTCAAATTTATATCCTGCTAAATCTCTCGTTAGTGCTGTAGCTGGGCGAGTTATTTAGTGTCCGTTCAAGCACATTTCTTGTTCTGGGTTGAAATACAATTCCCAATTTAGCAATTTCATAATTTAGTGGTTTCTGCTATATCAGAGCTATTTGAAATCTATCCCTAAAAGGGTATATAATATTCAAGGTGCACATTGGGTCATTCAGAATAACTTCACACACACACGCTTCTGTGCATTTCCAAGTCTAATTCTGTCACTAAATCCATACCGGTCACCCAGCGCCTAAATACTAGGCCTCAAATTTATATCCCGCTGAATTTGAATACAATACATTGGGCCAAATAATATATTTGTTGTTGTGGTGAACCATAACAATGAGAAAAACATCTAGTAAGGGACGCGGACGTGGACATGGTCGTGGTGGTGTTAGTGGACCCTCTGGTGCTGGGAGAGGACGTGGCCGTTCTGCCACATCCACACGTCCTAGTGTACCAACTACCTCAGGTCCCAGTAGCCGCCAGAATTTACAGCGATATATGGTGGGGCCCAATGCCGTTCTAAGGATGGTAAGGCCTGAGCAGGTACAGGCATTAGTCAATTGGGTGGCCGACAGTGGATCCAGCACGTTCACATTATCTCCCACCCAGTCTTCTGCAGAAAGCGCACAGATGGCGCCTGAAAACCAACCCCATCAGTCTGTCACATCACCCCCATGCATACCAGGGAAACTGTCTCAGCCTCAAGTTATGCAGCAGTCTCTTATGCTGTTTGAAGACTCCGCTGGCAGGGTTTCCCAAGGGCATCCACCTAGCCCTTCCCCAGCGGTGAAAGACATAGAATGCACTGACGCACAACCACTTATGTTTCCTGATGATGAGGACATGGGAATACCACCTCAGCATGTCTCTGATGATGACGAAACACAGGTGCCAACTGCTGCGTCTTTCTGCAGTGTGCAGACTGAACAGGAGGTCAGGGATCAAGACTGGGTGGAAGACGATGCAGGGGACGATGAGGTCCTAGACCCCACATGGAATGAAGGTCGTGCCACTGACTTTCACAGTTCGGAGGAAGAGGCAGTGGTGAGACCGAGCCAACAGCGTAGCAAAAGAGGGAGCAGTGGGCAAAAGCAGAACACCCGCCGCCAAGAGACTCCGCCTGCTACTGACCGCCGCCATCTGGGACCGAGCACCCCAAAGGCAGCTTCAAGGAGTTCCCTGGCATGGCACTTCTTCAAACAATGTGCTGACGACAAGACCCGAGTGGTTTGCACGCTGTGCCATCAGAGCCTGAAGCGAGGCATTAACGTTCTGAACCTGAGCACAACCTGCATGACCAGGCACCTGCATGCAAAGCATGAACTGCAGTGGAGTAAACACCTTAAAACCAAGGAAGTCACTCAGGCTCCCCCTGCTACCTCTTCTGCTGCTGCCGCCTCGGCCTATTCTGCTGCTGCCGCCTCGGCCTCTTCCTCCGCCTCTGGAGGAACGTTGGCACCTGCCGCCCAGCAAACAGGGGATGTACCACCAACACCACCACCACCACCTCCGTCACCAAGCGTCTCAACCATGTCACACGCCAGCGTTCAGCTCTCCATCTCACAAACATTTGATAGAAAGCGTAAATTCCCACCTAGCCACCCTCGATCCCTGGCCCTGAATGCCAGCATTTCTAAACTACTGGCCTATGAAATGCTGTCATTTAGGCTGGTGGACACAGACAGCTTCAAACAGCTCATGTCGCTTGCTGTCCCACAGTATGTTGTTCCCAGCCGGCACTACTTCTCCAAGAGAGCCGTGCCTTCCCTGCACAACCAAGTATCCGATAAAATCAAGTGTGCACTGCGCAACGCCATCTGTAGCAAGGTCCACCTAACCACAGATACGTGGACCAGTAAGCACGGCCAGGGACGCTATATCTCCCTAACTGCACACTGGGTAAATGTAGTGGCAGCTGGGCCCCAGGCGGAGAGCTGTTTGGCGCACGTCCTTCCGCCGCCAAGGATCGCAGGGCAACATTCTTTGCCTCCTGTTGCCACCTCCTCCTTCTCGGCTTCCTCCTCCTCTTCTTCCACCTGCTCATCCAGTCAGCCACACACCTTCACCACCAACTTCAGCACAGCCCGGGGTAAACGTCAGCAGGCCATTCTGAAACTCATATGTTTGGGGGACAGGCCCCACACCGCACAGGAGTTGTGGCGGGGTATTGAACAACAGACCGACGAGTGGTTGCTGCCGGTGAGCCTCAAGCCCGGCCTGGTGGTGTGTGATAATGGGCGAAATCTCGTTGCAGCTCTGGGACTAGCCAATTTGACGCACATCCCTTGCTTGGCGCATGTGCTGAATTTGGTGGTGCAGAAGTTCATTCACAACTACCCCGACATGTCAGAGCTGCTGCATAAAGTGCGGGCCGTCTGTTCGCGCTTCCGGCGTTCACATCCTGCTGCTGCTCGCCTGTCTGCGCTACAGCGTAACTTCGGCCTTCCCGCTCACCGCCTCATATGCGACGTGCCCACCAGGTGGAACTCCACCTTGCACATGCTGGACAGACTGTGCGAGCAGCAGCAGGCCATAGTGGAGTTTCAGCTGCAGCACGCACGGGTCAGTCGCACTACAGAACAGCACCACTTCACCACCAATGACTGGGCCTCCATGCGAGACCTGTGTGCCCTGTTGCGCTGTTTCGAGTACTCCACCAACATGGCCAGTGGCGATGACACCGTTATCAGCGTTACAATACCACTTCTATGTCTCCTTGAGAAAACACTTAGGGCGATGATGGAAGAGGAGGTGGCCCAGGAGGAGGAGGAGGAGGAGGAGGAAGAGGGGTCATTTTTAGCACTTTCAGGCCAGTCTCTTCGAAGTGACTCAGAGGGAGGTTTTTGGCAACAGCAGAGGCCAGGTACAAATGTGGCCAGCCAGGGCCCACTACTGGAGGACGAGGAGGACGAGGATGAGGAGGAGGTGGAGGAGGATGAGGATGAAGCATGGTCACAGCGGGGTGGCACCCAACGCAGCTCGGGTCCATCACTGGTGCGTGGCTGGGGGGAAAGGCAGGACGATGACGATACGCCTCCCACAGAGGACAGCTTGTCCTTACCCCTGGGCAGCCTGGCACACATGAGCGACTACATGCTGCAGTGCCTGCGCAACGACAGCAGAGTTGCCCACATTTTAACCTGTGCGGACTACTGGGTTGCCACCCTGCTGGATCCACGCTACAAAGACAATGTGCCCACCTTACTTCCTGCACTGGAGCGTGATAGGAAGATGCGCGAGTACAAGCGCACGTTGGTAGACGCGCTACTGAGAGCATTCCCAAATGTCACAGGGGAACAAGTGGAAGCCCAAGGCCAAGGCAGAGGAGGAGCAAGAGGTCGCCAAGGCAGCTGTGTCACGGCCAGCTCCTCTGAGGGCAGGGTTAGCATGGCAGAGATGTGGAAAACTTTTGTCAACACGCCACAGCTAACTGCACCACCACCTGATACGCAACGTGTTAGCAGGAGGCAACATTTCACTAACATGGTGGAACAGTACGTGTGCACACCCCTCCACGTACTGACTGATGGTTCGGCCCCATTCAACTTCTGGGTCTCTAAATTGTCCACGTGGCCAGAGCTAGCCTTTTATGCCTTGGAGGTGCTGGCCTGCCCGGCAGCCAGCGTTTTGTCTGAACGTGTATTCAGCACGGCAGGGGGCGTCATTACAGACAAACGCAGCCGCCTGTCTACAGCCAATGTGGACAAGCTGACGTTCATAAAAATGAACCAGGCATGGATCCCACAGGACCTGTCCGTCCCTTGTCCAGATTAGACATTAACTACCTCCCCATAACCATATATTATTGGACTCCAGGGCACTTCCTCATTCAATCCTATTTTTATTTTCATTTTACCATTATATTGCGAGGCTACCCAAAGTTGAATGAACCTCTCCTCTGCCTGTGTGCTAGGCCTAAATATATGCCAATGGACTGTTGCAGTGGTGGCTGACATGAAGCCTGATTCTCTGCTATGACATGCAGACTAATTCTCTGCTGACATGAAGCCAGATTGTCTGTTACGGGACCTCTCTCCTCTGCCTGGGTGCTGGGCCTAAATTTATGACAATGGACTGTTGCAGTGGTGGCTGACGTGAAGCCTGATTCTCTGCTATGACATGCAGACTGATTCTCTGCTGTCATGAAGCCAGATTGTCTGTTACGGGACCTCTCTGCTCTGCCTGTGTGCTAGGCCTAAATATATGCCAATGGACTGTTGCAGTGGTGGCTGACGTGAAGCCTCATTCTCTGCTATGACATGCAGACTGATTCTCTGCTGACATGAAGCCAGATTCTCTGTTACGGGACCTCTCTCCTCTGCCTGTGTGTGTGCTGGGCCTAAATATATGCCAATGGACTGTTGCAGTGGTGGCTGACGTGAAGCCTCATTCTCTGCTATGACATGCAGACTGATTCTCTGCTGACATGAAGCCAGATTGTCTGTTACGGGACCTCTCTCCTCTGCCTGTGTGCTAGGCCTAAATATATGCCAATGGACTGTTGCAGTGGTGGCTGACGTGAAGCCTCATTCTCTGCTATGACATGCAGACTGATTCTCTGCTGACATGAAGCCAGATTCTCTGTTACGGGACCTCCCTCCTCTGCCTGGGTGCTGGGCCTAAATATATGCCAATGGACTGTTGCAGTGGTGGCTGACGTGAAGCCTCATTCTCTGCTATGACATGCAGACTAATTCTCTGCTGACATGAAGACAGATTCTCTGTTACGGGACCTCTCTCCTCTGCCTGTGTGTGTGCTGGGCCTAAATATATGCCAATGGACTGTTGCAGTGGTGGCTGACGTGAAGCCTCATTCTCTGCTATGACATGCAGACTAATTCTCTGCTGACATGAAGCCAGATTGTCTGTTACGGGACCTCTCTCCTCTGCCTGGGTGCTGGGCCTAAATTTATGACAATGGACTGTTGCAGTGGTGGCTGACGTGAAGCCTGATTCTCTGCTATGACATGCAGACTGATTCTCTGCTGACATGAAGCCAGATCCTCTGTTACGGGACCTCTCTCCTCTGCCTGTGTGTGTGCTGGGCCTAAATATATGCCAATGGACTGTTGCAGTGGTGGCTGACGTGAAGCCTCATTCTCTGCTATGACATGCAGACTGATTCTCTGCTGACATGAAGCCAGATTCTCTGTTACGGGACCTCTCTCCTCTGCCTGTGTGTGTGCTGGGCCTAAATATATGCCAATGGACTGTTGCAGTGGTGGCTGACGTGAAGCCTCATTCTCTGCTATGACATGCAGACTAATTCTCTGCTGACATGAAGACAGATTCTCTGTTACGGGACCTCCCTCCTCTGCCTGGGTGCTGGGCCTAAATATATGCCAATGGACTGTTGCAGTGGTGGCTGACGTGAAGCCTCATTCTCTGCTATGACATGCAGACTAATTCTCTGCTGACATGAAGACAGATTCTCTGTTACGGGACCTCTCTCCTCTGCCTGGGTGCCGGGGCCTAAATATCTGAGAATGGACTGTTCCAGTGGTGGTTTCAAAGGAAAGGACCGGCACTTCGCTGATGTAGATCACAATGTAGATTTATTCAGTCACATATTCAAAATGGCATAGTGACGCGTTTCAGCACAGATGTGCTTTCATCAGACTGCATAAAACATCTTACACTCCAGCTATTTATACATAAATGAAACACAAAGGAACTGACATCATCAAAGAAGCTCCGCCTCCCTCATTAAATAAAATTCGCATATCAAATAATCGCAATGAAAAATTCGCATTGAAAAATTCGCAATTGAAAATTCGCAACTGAAAATTCGCAATTGAAAATTGAAAATTCGCAATTGAAAATTCGCAACTGAAAATTCGCAACTGAAAATTCGCAATTGAAAATTCGCAAAAAACATATCCACTCTATACTGGCGAAGATTTTCAGTCACATAGTCCATTCTTGCAGTGATTAATCACGCTGAAGAAAAAAAGAAATATATTTATCAGATTGCATAAGGCCGAATGCCTTATAGGAAGCAGGACACATTGTACTCACGATTGAGGCCCCTGGGCTCCATTGTCTGAAGACGATGGATCCAGTAAGCCTCCCTTTTCAATAACAATTTATTTCTGTCACCCCCTCGACGGGGTAATGATACACCTTCAATAATCTGATACCTCAACTGCGAGATGTTGTGTTTTTTATCATAAAAATGAAGGGGTATTGGGAGTAATAAATTCTGTTTACGGATAGTAGATTTGTGTTTACTTAGTCTGTCCTTCATTCTCATTGAGGTTTCCCCCACATATAGTAATCCACATGGACATTTAAGAATGTAAACCACAAATCTACTATCACAAGTGAACGTGCCCCTTATTGGAATATTTTCACCTGAGTGAGGGTGGGAGAAACATGAACCCTTTATAACGCTGGAACAATTGACACAGTTTAAACAAGGAAAAGTGCCCCGTCTAGGTGTAGATAAAGTACTCTGTCCTCTTTCTATTTTATTACTTCCCACATCCGCCCGGACTATTTTATCCCTAATATTTTCTGCCCGTTTATAGCATATCATGGGTGGCCTCTGGAACTCTCCTATCCGTGGATAGGACTTAGATAATATGTGCCAATGTTGATTAACAATAGTCCTAAGGCGCTGGGACCAGGGATGGTATTTAATCACTAAGGGGATCCTTGTTTCTTTCTTAGTTCTATCTGGTGGTGTAATCTCAGCTTTATTACGCTGTATTTTCAATAGATCAGGGGGGTAGCCTCGCTCTCTAAATTTATTGGTCATATCGTCTAATCTTGTTTGACACATATCCCTATCACTAACGATCCGTCTAACCCTCTGGTATTGCCGCCCTGCTTCTTACTAGAATTGTTCCAGTGGTGGGTGACGGGAAGCCAGATTCTCTGCTATGGAACCTCTCTCCAATTGATTTTGGTTAATTTTTATTTATTTAATTTTTATTTTAATTCATTTCCCTATCCACATTTGTTTGCAGGGGATTTACCTACATGTTGCTGCCTTTTGCAGCCCTCTAGCTCTTTCCTGGGCTGTTTTACAGCCTTTTTAGTGCCGAAAAGTTCGGGTCCCCATTGACTTCAATGGGGTTCGGGTTCGGGACGAAGTTCGGATCGGGTTCGGATCCCGAACCCGAACATTTCCGGGATGTTCGGCCGAACTTCTCGAACCCGAACATCCAGGTGTTCGCTCAACTCTAATAGCATGTTGTACATACATGTGATCATTGAAGCCAATCATGAAAACTGGTTTAAATCCTTTATGAAAGACCAAAAATGAGTTGAAGAGAACTAAAAGGTGCACTTTTTGGATGCAACCCTTTCAGTTTCTAAGAAAATTAGTGACTAGAATACCTAGTTGTAACTCTTAAAAAACTGATATTAGATTTATTGGTCCTAAATAGAGATGAACAAATCAATTCTAATGAATCAATTTGTTTCATTAGCCAGACTTCTTCTCCTCTAGGGGAACTGTCGCCACAGGTGAAGAAGCGCCCATCTGCCATATGATTGATAGGGCTGGACAACCCGTCCGGCCCTGTCAATCTCCATGCTGCTTCTCTGGAGCAACTACTGTCTTCTCGAGCAACTGCTGCACATGTGCAGCTACATTTCAGGGACAGCCACCCAGAAGTGAAGAAGTCTAGCTAATTTAACAATTTGATTTGCTCATCTCTAGTCCTAAAACATTCAGTCCTGGAGTCTGCTTGACTCTCAATACAACTAATCACAAGAATCTGTATTTTTTCTTAGCCTCATTTTTTTAACCATATATCACAGTTATCAATACAATTCCACATCTTTAACCCCTTAGGGACCGGGCTCATTTTCACCTTAATGGGAACCTGTCACCAGTTTTATGGTGTCCTAACTAAGGGCAACATAAATAAGTGACTGATTCTCTTAGCAAAATGCTGGGTCACTTTCTTTAATTGACCCAGTCAATATGCCAACATCTTGTATTGAAAAGCTCCAGCTGATAATGAGTCATGAATATTTATGAGCTCCTGACTCTCCCCGCCTACCTGCTGCTGAGTGACAGTTTTTTTATCATATGAATCAGCAGCAGGTGGGCAGGGGAGTGGCTATAGCTCTGAATTGAAAATACGCGGGACTCAAATCAGTGACATCACGCTGGACTCAAATCAGCTCATTAGCATACGGCATGTGGCATCTTTGTGTGTATATTATGATATAACAACTGTCACACCAGTAAGTGAATACATCTAAGGTACTTTTTAGTAGTTAATGATTGTATATAATTAATTAGATTATAATCAAATATCTACATTTAATAATTTTTTTCCAGTTACAAAGCAAGGGTTAACAGCCCAAAAAAAACTCAATATTTATGGCTCTGATTCTGTTTACAGAAACACCCCATATGTGGTCATAAACCGCTGTACGGGCACACGGCAGGGCGCAGAAGGAAAGGAGTGCCATATGGTAATTGGAAGACAGATTTTGCTAGACTGTTTTTTTGACACCATGTCCCATTTGAAGCCCCCCTGATGCACCTGTACAGTAGAAACTCCAAAATAGTGACCCCATTCTAGAAACTACATCCCTCAAGGTATTCAAAACTGATTTTACATACTTTCCTAACCCTTTAGGTGTTCCACAAGACTGAATGGAAAATAGAGATACAATTTCAAAATTTCACTTTTTTGGGCAGATTTTCCATTTTAATAATTTTTTTCCAGTTACAAAGCAAGGGTTAACAGCCCAAAAAAACCTCAATATTTATGGTTCAGATTCTGTAGTTTACAGAAACACCCCATATGTGGTCGTAAACCGCTGTACAGGCACACGGCAGGGCACAGAAGTAAAGGAATGCCGAACGGTTTGTGAAAGGCAGATTTTGCTGGATTGTGTTTTTGACACCATGTCCCAGGTGAAGCCTCCATGATGCACCCCTAGAGTAGAAACCCTATGGGATAGGGTGGCAGTTTTTTTGGTATTATTTTAGGGTACATATGATTTTTGGTTTGGCTCTATATTACACTTTCTGTGAGGCAAGGTAACAAGAAATAGCTGTTTTGGCACCGTTTTTATTTTTTGTTATTTACAACATTCATCTGACAGGTTAGATCATGTGGTATTTTTATAGACCAGGTTGTCACGGACACGGCGTTACCTAATATGTATACTTTTTTATTTATGTAAGTTTTACACAATGATTTTTATTTTTAAAAATCATGTTTTAGTGTTTCCATTGTCTGACAGCCATAGTTTTTTTTAGTTTTTGGGGCGATCATCTTGGATAGGGTATGATTTTTGCAGGATGAGATGACGGTTTGATTGTCACTATTTAGGGTGCATATGACTTTTTGATCGCTTGCTATTACACTTTTTGTGATGTATGGTGACAAAAAATAGTTTTTATTTTTTATGGCGATCATCTGAGGGGTTAGGTCATGTGATATTTTTATAGAGCCGGTCGATACGGACGCGGCGATACCTAATATGTATACTTTTCTTAATGTAAGTTTTACACAAAAAAAATGATGTTTTAGTGTCTCCATATTCTGAGCCATAGTTATTTTTATTTTTTGTGCGATTGTCGCAGGTAGGGGCTCATTTTTTGCAGGATGAGGTGACAGTTAGATTGGTACTGTTTTGGTGGGCATATGCCTTTTTGATCCCTTGCTGTTTAACTTTTTGTGATGTAGGGTGACAAAAAAATTGTTTATTTAGCACAGTTTTTATTTTTTATGGAGTTCATCTGAGGGGTTAGGTCATGTGATATGTTTTTAGAGGCGGTTGATACGAACGCAGCATACCTAATATGTCAACTTTTCTTACCTATTTTTTTAACTTTATTTGGGGAAAATGAAGTTTTTGTTTATTTTTACTTGAAACTTTTAAATTTTTGGAAGGAAAACGTAATTTTTGTAACTTTTTTTCACTTTATTTTTTGTCCCACTTTGGGACTTCAACTTTTGGGGGTTTAATCCTTTACAATGCATTCAAATATTTCTGTATTGGAATGCATTGGCTGTATGAGTAATACAGTGAGTATTACTCATACAGCTTCCGGCCTGTGAAATCTAGGGGGCTGGATCTCACAGGCACGTCACAGGAAGGCAGCGGCGATGCCTCAGGAAGGCATTGTGCTGCCTTCCCTGCTATCGGGTCCCTCCTACAGCCCATGGGGACCCGATGGCATCACCGCCCGCCGGTGCTGCACCATAAAAAGCCGCAAAACGCAGGTCCGAATTGAGTTACAGGACCCCCCCGCAAATTAAGCCAAGGTGCCTGCTCAATGATTTGAGCAGGCACCCTGTTCCGATCACCGCCCGCCGGGCGGCGGTGATCATAAATACACATGACGTACCTGTACGTCATGTGTCCTTAAGTACCGGACAACATGCTCTACCGGTACGTCATGTGTCCTAAACAGTTTAACCACTTGCCATCTGGGCCATTTGCCCCCTTCCTGACCAGGTCTAATTTAGCAAAATTGACATCTCACTTTATGTGGTAATAACTTTGGAACGCCTTTACTTATCCAAGTCATTCAGAGATTGCTTTCTCGTGACACATTGTACTTTATGATAGTCAATATATTTCACCTTTATTTATGAAAAATCCCAAATTTACCAGAAACTGTGAAAAATTCGCAATTTTCTAAATTTCAATTTCTCTGCTTTTAAAACAGAAAGTGATACCTCATAAAATATTTAATACTTAATATTCCCCATATGTCTACTTTATGTTGGCATCATTTTGGAAATGTCATTTTATTTTTTTAGGACGTTAGAAGGCTTAGAATTTTAGAAGCAATTCTTCAAATTTTTAAGAAAATTGCCCAAACCCACTTTTTAAGGACCAGTTCAGTTCTGAAGTCACTTTGTGGGGCCTACATAGTAGATACCCCCATAAATGACCCCATTGTAGAAACTACACCCCTCAAGTTACTTAAAACCGATTTTACAAACTTTGTTAACCCTTTAGGCGTTCCACAAGAATTAAAGGAAACTGGAGATCAAATTTTTAATTTCACAGTTTTGTCAGATTTTCCATTTTAATCCAATTTTTTCTTTAACACATCGATGGTTAACAGCCAAACAAAACTCAATATTTATTACCCAGATTCTGCGGTTTACAGAAACACCCCACATGTGGTCATAAACTGCTGTATGGGCACACGGCAGGGCGCAGAAGAAAAGGAACTCCACATGGTTTTTAAATGCCATATCCCATTTGAAGCCCCCCTGATGCACCCTTACAGTAGAAACTCCCAAGAAGTGATCCCATTTTGGAAACTAGGTGATAAGGTGCCAGTTTTATTGGTACTATTTTTGGGTACATATGATTTTTTGATCATTCATTATAACACTTTATGCGGCTAGGTGACCAAAAAATTGTTTGTTTTAGCACAGTTTTTATTTATTTATTTTTACAGTGTTGACCTGAGGGGTTCGGTCAAGTGACATTTTTATAGAGCAGATTGTTACGGACGTGGCGATGCCTAATATGTATACTTTTTCTTATTTATTAAAGTTTTACACAATAATAGCATTTTTGAAACAAAAAAATTATGTTTTAATGTGTCCATGTTCTGAGAGCTATAATTTTTTTATTTTTGAGAGATTTTCTTATGTAGGGGCTCATTTTTTTCAGGATGAGGTGACGGTTTTATTGGTACCATTTTGTGGGACATACGCCTTTTCAATCACTTGGTGTTGCACTTTTTGTGATGTAAGGTGACAAAAATGCCTTTTTTTGACAGTTATTTTTTTAATTTTATTATGGTGTTTATTGGACAGGTTCGATTTATGTGATATATTTATAGAGCCGACTGTCACGGATGCGGCAATACCAAATATGTCTATTTTATAAAAAAAATTCAATTTTAAAAAAAAATTTATTCCTTACTTGGGGATTTTTTTTTTTTACATGTGAAACCTTTTTTTATTTAATTTTTTTAACACTCTATTTTTTTATTTTTTGTTTTACACTTTCCGTCCCCCATAAGGTCACACAAGACCTCTGGGGGACATTAACTTCACTTTTTCATATTTTTTTTTTTCACTGTTGATTACTCCTGTAACTGGGGCTGACATAGTAGCCCCAGTTACAAATGCACCCCCCAGAGAGGCTGTACAGCGCGATACTGTGATGTACAGCCTCAGTGCAGGGCTGATCAAGGTCTATAAAAGACCTCACACAGCTCCTGCACTCTCCGATCCCGGCGATCACATGACCTCCGGGCCGGAATAGGAAGCGCATAGCGCTTCCTGCTCTGCATACACAGCACTCAGAGAGCACTGTGTATGCAGCGATCCAGAAGGCAGGGACACCTGGGCACTGTCCCTGCCTTCTCTTAGGGTTGCCCTGCTGTCACTGACAGTGGGCAACCCGATCAGCAGCTGCACGATTAGCGTGCAGCTGCAGTTTCTGAACGGACGTTCTGGAACGTCCGTTCAGATATTGAGAACCCCCTCCCGGATGTTTATAGTCTATGGGCGGATGGGAGGTGGATAAAGGATAACTGTCATATTTTATTTAATTTTTTTGGGTAAAGTGTAGGGCAAGTGATAGATAACAATTTTGCAATAGACTTTATTTAGCCAAAACTTTTATTTTTGGTTGAAAACTGGGGCTTAAATGGCCCTTAGCAGCACTCTTCAAAAGAGCATTGCTAAGGGCCATCCGTCTCCTATAAAAAAGGGGAGACACTGTGCTTCTGCCTCCCGTGCTTCCCTGGGAGACAGAAGGCTGGGCGCAGGAGTCTTAGGAGTTAAAATTACATTTATATTCCCCCTTTCTATGCAATCTAATGCTCCGTTATATTCACTGTTCTGTGATAATAATACTTGAAGCAGCCGCTGGAAGTAGAAGCACTGCTGCTTCATGAATTATTATCACGGGGATCGCAGGTCAGTAAATGTAACGGAGCATTAGATTTCATAGAAAGGGGGAATATAAATGTAATTTTAACTCCTAAGACTCCTGTGCCCAGCCTTCTGTCTCCCAGGGAAGCACAAAAGACAGAAGCACAGCGTCTGCACAGCCCGTCTCCCCTTTTTTTTTATAGGAGACGGATGGCCCTTAGCAACGCTCTTTTGAAGAGTGCTGCTAAGGGCCATTTCAGCCCCAGTTTTCTACCAAAAATAGACGTTTTGGCTAAATAAAGTCTATTGCAAAATTGTTACCTATCACTTGCCCTACACTTTGGCAAAAAAATAAAAAAAATATGACAGTTATCCTTTAACAATTCTTATAGCACAAATAGGATTAGACATAAACATAACATTATTTCTGTGAAAACAGCCATCGATCAATGCCTTCAAAATAATATAGTGTAACAACTCGGCTCTCCCCCCATACCAAGATATGTGTTACCTTTGCTATCACGCACTGTCATTTATGGTCCTAAACAGTCAATTGATTTTTTGTTTCCATCTCTTAGGGTTCAGGTACTTGTCCTCAGCATTAAGGGATGAAGGATCCTTGTAGTAGGCCTCACACTGCATATAACCCATGCAGCTCCTCACACTTCCGCCGCCTAGGCCAGAGCTGATACAATCAGGCTACACAGCTCCTCCCTCAGAGGGGGGCATGGCCAGCCGTCCTCTTGCTGAGTAGGGCAATAATTAAGCTGTTTTCCCATGATAAGCTCATGGAATCACATAACACAACAGTGAAAATACACTAACCTTTTTAGTAGTGATCCACTGAGTCACTGCATATGCTACAAAAACACTGGCCAATCTTGTTAGCAGATGAGGACTAAAGAGATGTTATAACTTAAAATCCTACAATTACCTATTGGTGCGGGCATGAAAAGAAAAGATGCTGGTTGGAGCAAAAAATAGCCATGATTCATTGTAGCAGATGTAAAGCAAGCAATATGCCAAGAGTGAAGAAACAATTAGTAAATTCACTAGATGGAACAATATATACAGCCAAGCAGTTCATTAACCGTGTTACAAAGGGGTTCATTTGTGGTGCAGATATGAAAAGCTGAATATTGGCAAAGCAGCTCAAGAATTACAAAAACACATTAGTAGAATGAATACAGGAACAACGTTGGAAACATTAGATCTTACATGAGGAAAACGCTGAGGAAGTAGAGTTCTGGGGGTTTCAAGTTATTGTGATATACCCAATAAAAGGACATTTAGATAACTTATAATTAGTGTTGAGCAAACCAATTTTTGGTACACGGACCCGAACTTTGCCAGAAAAGTTTGGGTTCGAGTTCGGTGTTCGGGCATTTAATAAAGCTTGTTGAAAGGCTGCAGGGCAGCCAATCAACAAGCTTTTAAGCTGTGTGCCCTTAGAAGCCATCACAGCCATGCCTACTAATGGCATGGCTGTGATTGGCCGGTGCCAGGGCAGGATCTATAATAAGGCAGACCAAGCAGCTGCTTGAGGGCGCAGAGAAGGGGGGGCAGTGCCAGGGCAGAATTTTTTTATTTTTATTTTTTCCGTTCATTTTTTAAAATACATAACTTGCGGACTTGCCCCGCCGGGCCCGACTGCCCGCCCCAGCCTGTAGGTGTGCCGTGCGGCCCCGGCTCTCACCTCCTAACAGAGCGGCACACAGGCTCAGCAGCAGCATGGCATCAGCAACACAGACAGTCACGGGGTCAGGGGGACGGAGCTGTTATTGGTGAGTAACTGTGTGGACAATTGTCTCTGAGTAGTCTGTCTGTGTGGCCCGCAGGGAGAAATGTATGTGGCATGGGGGGGAATACACATGATGGAGGGGGGAGAAATGTGACAACATGGATGGAGGGGGAGAAATGTGACAACATGGATGGAGGGGATAGAAATGTGACAACATGGATGGAGGGGATAGAAATGTGACAACATGGATGGAGGGGATAGAAATGTGACAACATGGATGGAGGGGGAGAAATGTGACAACATGGATGGCGGGGGGAGAAATGTGACAACATGGATGGAGGAAACATAATTACAAAAAAACAAAATGGCTGCACACCATTATATATGCAAACAATAGAGCTAAGGAATGGGGGTCATTCTAGATAAAAGTGGTACAATACCGACTATAAATGAGTAATGGAAGCTCTTAGCGCACAAACGTGTCGGGCCCACCTAACAAGCGTCAAGGTGGCTTCCGCAGATGGGTCCCTATCACTAAAGATACTGCCTCACTTTGGACCCCATCACTAAAGATAGCTCTATTGTTTGCATATATAATGGTGTGCAGCCATTTTGTTTTTTTGTAATTATGTTTGCTTCATGGATATGCACCTTTGATTCTGAAGGTTTTAGTCAAAATTTTCTTGCAATATATTGGGGGTGGCACCCCTTTTAGACTGGACACGCCCATCTACCTGGGACTTCTGAGCAGAGTACTTTTGTAGCTGGTTCCTACACAGCCCTGAATATTGGAGACTTTAAGTCCAAAGTGAGGCAGTATCTTTAGTGATAGGGACCCATCTGCGGAAGCCACCTTGACGCTTGGTAGGTGGGCCCAACACATTTGTGCGCTAAGAGCTTCCATTACTCATTTATAATCGGTATTGTACCACTTTTATCTAGAATGACCCCCATTCCTTAGCTCTATTGTTTGCATATATAATGGTGTGCAGCCATTTTGTTTTTTGTAATTATGTTTGCTTCATGGATATGCACCTGTGATTCTGAAGGTTTTAGTCAAAATTTTATTGCAACATGGATGGAGGGGGAGAAATGTGACAACATGGATGGAGGGGGAGAAATGTGAGGGCTGATGTGACATAGGTGATTTGACATGGGGAGAAATGTGACATGGCGGGGGAGAAATGTGACATGGAGCGGAAGAAATGTGACATGGAGGGGGAGAAATGTGACATGGAGGACTGATGTGACATAGGTGAATTGACATGGAGGGGGAGAAATGTGACAACATGGATGGAGGGGGAGAAATGTGACAACATGGATGGAGGGGGAGAAATGTGACAACATGGATGGAGGGGGGGAGAAATGTGACAACATGGATGGAGGGGGGAGAAATGTGGCAACATGGATGGAGGGGGGAGAAATGTGGCAACATGGATGGAGGGGGGAGAAATGTGGCAACATGGATGGAGGGGGGAGAAATGTGGCAACATGGATGGAGGGGGGAGAAATGTGGCCACATGGATGGAGGGGGGAGAAATGTGGCCACATGGATGGAGGGGGGAGAAATGTGGCCACATGGATGGAGGGGGGAGAAATGTGGCCACATGGATGGAGGGGGGAGAAATGTGGCAACATGGATGGAGGGGGGAGAAATGTGGCAACATGGATGGAGGGGGGAGAAATGTGGCAACATGGATGGAGGGGGGAGAAATGTGGCAACATGGATGGAGGGGGGAGAAATGTGGCAACATGGCATGGATGGAGGGGGGAGAAATGTGGCAACATGGATGGAGGGGGGAGAAATGTGGCAACATGGATGGAGGGGGGAGAAATGTGGCAACATGGATGGAGGGGGGAGAAATGTGGCAACATGGATGGAGGGGGAGAAATGTGGCCACATGGATGGAGGGGGGAGAAATGTGGCCACATGGATGGAGGGGGGAGAAATGTGGCCACATGGATGGAGGGGGGAGAAATGTGGCCACATGGATGGAGGGGGGAGAAATGTGGCCACATGGATGGAGGGGGGAGAAATGTGGCCACATGGATGGAGGGGGGAGAAATGTGGCCACATGGATGGAGGGGGGAGAAATGTGGCCACATGGATGGAGGGGGGAGAAATGTGGCCCACATGGATGGAGGGGGGAGAAATGTGACAACATGGATGGAGGGGGGGAGACAATATGACAACATGGATGGAGGGGGGAGAAATGTGACAACATGGATGGAGGGGGAGAAATGTGACAACATGGATGGAGGGGGGAGAAATGTGACAACATCGATGGAGGGGGAGAAATGTAACTATCGATGGAGGGGGAGAATGTGAGGCTTGATGTGACATAGGTGATTTGACATGGAGGGGGAGAAATGTGGCATGGAGTGGAGAAATGTGACATGAGGGCTGATGGACATAGGTGATTTGACATGGAGGGGGAGAAATGTGACATGGAGGGGTGAGAAATGTGACATGGAGGGGGAGAAGAAATGTGACATGGAGGGGGAGAAATGTGACATGGAGGGGGAGAAATGTGACATGGAGGGGGAGAAATCTGACATGGGGGTCTGATGGCTGACATGGGGGCATAATGGGTGACATGGGGGGCTGATTGCTGACATGGGGGGCTGATGCATGGGGGCTGATGGCTGACATGGTGGTCTGATCTGAGGCATTGGGGGCCTGATCTGAGGTCTGATTAACATTGGGGATCTGATTGCTGGTCTGACCTGAGGTGTCATGGAAAATATATTTTTCTTATTATCCTCCTTTAAAACCTAGGTGCGTCTGCAGCCAGCCAGTAGCGCAGGGGCAACACTTGAGGTGCACGGTGGACTGATGAGGAGCCAAATAATAACACACAGTTCATCAGTTTACTTACGCTTAGCTGAAGTGTTGAGGTGGACAGCACGAAATCCTCCGGGGCACGCTCTGTGGTAGGGAAGCATCAGCCAAGATGGTGGTTGAGGTGCCCTTGATGTTAGGGGTGCTTAAGGTGCTTGTGGCGGCTGAGTCCCTTGATGGTTTTTGTCGTGACGCCAGTACCGTTAATGGTGGTACAACCAATAATGGTAATAAGGAGGTAGACAGTGGTAAGATCACAACTTTTACTTTTGATGTCTTTGGTTGCAGCAGTACAAAAATGCAGTTTGTTGATGGTACAGAGTTGACTCTGCAAATCCACTGTTTCTAGGCTTTTTAGGTTTTTAGTTTGGAGCAGTGGGTTAGGTGTACCTTGTTCCTATTGATGTGCTGGATCCTATTTCTTGTCTTTTTCCTACAAGCTGAATATTTAGACATGAAAACTCAACTGTCTCAGAAGTATGGTTTGGCTGCCAGAAGCTATAAGTCCTCCACCATGCAAAGGTGTCTGTGGCCCTGAATAGTGGCTATTTTCACCGATGATTCCTTAGAAAAGCTTGTTTCTTTTCCAGGGAGGCAAACTCTTCTCCTACTGGTCAGGGATGCAAGTCTATAGTCCAGCCACAGAAGGAAAATGCTCTCCTGCGCCAAACATCTTAGTATCACCTCCTAGTGAAGTTGGCTCCACTCACTAATCTGTGTCATGGAGTCTTCACTCTACATTCTCTCCCACTAATCTGAACTGACTCTCTCAGATCTGCTCTCTTCTCTGACTACATTCTTACTACACTCTCATCTGAATAACTAGGCCTGACCTAGGTATATATATATGACCTAAGCTTTATCCCCACCTAGTGGTGGCATGTATAAATTACACCTAATATTCCTGGTAACAGGGATTTTGCAGATACATTAATACAAAATCATACAATACTGCACAATACATTGTCAAGATCAAAAAGTGCTTTTAAGCAGTGCCCACACACACGTAGTGGGACACTGCACGTCTTATGGGCCGGTGTGTCTTATAGTGTGCATTATGTGACCCAGCCTCTATATAAGCTGGATCACATGTAGCACTGCCCATCAGCTCTCAGTAGTGAAGGGACAGGAAGCAGGCAGCTGAAGTGAGGGACAGTGTTTGTGCGATTTTTTGTGGGTGCAATACACCATCTTTGCACCGCTGACACCAGGCATAGGATTTAGCCGGTTCCCTCTGGTTCTCCAGATCTGGTTGTTAAAATTACCAGATCGGAGAACCATGTTGCTGGCTGAATCCCGATACGGAGCTTGGCAGCGGCGGCAGCAGGTCAGGGGGAGATGAGCGATACAGATTAATGTTGCAGCAGAGCAAGGGAGAGGCGTCTCCCTTTGCTGCTCCTCTGATAGGCTGCAGGCACTAGGCTTGCAGCCTATCAGAGGCTGGTGCAGGCGGGGCGATGACATCATTGCGTCCGCCGGAGCCTAAATTTGTACTGCGCGGGACACAATCCGTAAGAGGCCTGCATCCCTGCCAGCATGGAGGTAAGTATTAGTGTTTTTTTTTTCTTTTATGTGGGGCACTACGAGGGCATCAACTGGGGGAATTACTGGAACATGGTGGGGGACACTATGGGGACATTACTGGCACGTTATGGGGAACACTATGGGGGCATTACTGGCACATGATGGGGGACACTATGGGGGGCATTACTGGCACATGATGAGGGATACTATAGACCTTTACTGGCACATGATAGGGACACTATGGGGGCATTATTGGCACATGATGGGGGCATTACCCCCATAGTGCTAGATAGGTATTCCTGCGTATGAACTCACCTACCTTTGGGGTCTGTTCATACTGGTAGTCAGTCAGGATTTTGGTTAGAGTTTTTACTAGGAGGTATCCATCTTCCTTCCCTAGTTCTCAGGCCTAATTCCCTGTTCCCCCTTCCCTCCTATGCTCAGTGTGGTGTTTCCCTCCCACACCGAAGCGTGACATTATAAACTGCCAAAACCGTCATTTTTTTGTTTGCTTGCGTGCAGCCATAGATCCTATTGCTGCACTGGCAAGTCAGCTGCAAGGGCTGTCTTTGGAGGTATCTGACCTCCGCACAACCATCTTGCAGATGCAGAGATCACAGGCTGTTGGTCCTGGTGGTAGTGGTGGAGACCAAACCTATCTGAAGTATAAAGTTGCCCTCCCAGACAGATTCCCCGGGGGACGTGATAATTTTATTTTGTTTAGGGAGGTGGCTACGTCCACACTAATCTGGGGATGAGAAACAGCAAGTAGGTGTGGTTATTTCCTTGCTTAAGGGGGATACGCAGGCATGAGCTTTTTCTCTGCCGACTGGATCACAGTCTCTCCGGTCGGTAGATGAATTTTATCTATGATGAACCGGATTGGTCCTCTCCAGCGCAAACCAAGCTGCGCAGCTTTTGTCAAGGTGATCTTCATGGCTCCTTAGGCTTTTAAAAAGTTGAGTGGTATGTGTGTGTAGTGTATATATGATGTATTTATGTGTACTATATTTGACGAGCTGAAGGTAGATTATACAGTGATTATACACTATATAATCTACTTCCAGCTCGTCAAATATAGTGACTCTGGTAATATACACTTTTATGATATTTTAAAATATTTTAAATATTGCAAATATTATTACCCTGCAAATATTGCAAATATTACAAATATTTAAGGAAAGAGTGGCGCCTTTTTGTGAGTTAAAAAAACGTTTTTATTCTCTCCAATTGCTTATCCTTGCCTAGGTATAACCCCTAGCCAAGTGTATCTCACTGGCAGCCTTCTGAAACATATTTATTTATTCTATTTCTATCAAACAATCATAACATTTATAATTATACATATTCTTTTTCTCATTGTCGGATCCACACTTTGGCGCCCTGCGAGTAAAGCCTCCTGACCTTCATTGCGATAGCCAGGTGACTAACCCCCTCCTTTTTTTTTTTCTCTCGTGTCACTGCCCACCACACCCAGGGATTGAGCACACCAAAGCCAGCTCCAAGGAGTTCCCTGGTGTGGCAATTCTTCAGACAATGTGCTGACGACAAAATGCTAGTGGTTTGTACGCTGTGCAATCAGAGCCTGAAGCGAGGCATAAATGTTCTAAACCTGAGCACAACCTGCATGACCAGGCATCTAAGTGCAAAGCACGAGCTGCAGTGGAGTAAACCTTAAAAACCACAAAAGATCTCAGGCTCCTATTGGTCCCTTTTCTGCTGCATTCTCGGCCTCTTCCTCCCTCTCTGGAGCAACAGTAGCACCTGCCATCCCACAAACAGAGGATGTGGCAGAAACGCCACCACGTCCATCACCAAGCATCTCCACAATGTCCCATGGAAGCGTTCAGCTGTCCATCTCCCAAATACTGGAGAGAAAAAGGAAGTACCCCCCCTACCCACCCACGATCCCTGGACCTGAATGCCAGCATTTCAAAATCCCTGGTCTTTGAAATGCTGTCATTCCGTCTGGTGGTGACGGAGACTTTTAAAAAATGTATGGCGGTGGCTGTCCCACACTACATGGTTCCCAGCTGCCACTACTTTTCCAGTCGAGCCATCCCCGCCCTGCACAACCAAGTGGCGGACAAAATTAGGTGTGCATTGCGCAACACCATCTGTGGCAATGTCCACATAACCACCGATACGTGGACCAGTAAGCACAGGCAGGGATGTTATATCTCCCTAACTGCACACTGGGTAAATGCAGTGGCGGCTGGGCCTGAGGCGGATAGCAGTTTGGCGCATGTCCTTCCACTACCGAGGAGCAGGATGTTTCTCTTTGCCTCTTGTTGCCTCCTCCTTCTACTCCGCTTCCTCCTCTACCAGCTCCTCATCCGGTCAGCCTAACACCTTCACCACCAACTTAAGCACAGCCAGGGGTAAACAACAGCCGGATGTTTTGAAACTTATCTGTTTTGGGGAAAAAATCCACACCGAGCAGGAGCTGTGGACGGGCATAGAATAACAGACTGATGAGTGGTTGGTGCCACCAAGCCCGGCCTGGTGGTGTGCAATAATGGGCGAAATCTTGTAGCAGCTCTGGGCCTAGTCGGTTTGACGCACATCCCTTGCCTGGCACATGTGCTGAATTTGGTTGTGCAGATGGTCCTGAAAAATTACCCCGATATGTCAGAGCTGCTGCAGAAAGTGCAGTCCGTCTGTGTGCACTTTCGGTGTTCTCACCCTGCTGCTGCTCGCCTGTCTGCGCTGCAGCGTAACTTCGGCCTTCCCGCTCACCCCCTTATATGCGACGTGCCCACAAGGTGTAACTCCACCTTGCACATGCTGGCCAGACTGTGCCAGCAGTAGCAGGCAATAGTGGAGTTTCAGCTGCAGCATGCACGGGTCAGTCACTCTGTGGAACAGCACCACTTCACCACCAACGAGTGGGCCTCCTTACAGGATGTCTGTGCTGTGTTGCGCTGTTTCGAGTACTCCACCAACATGGCCAGTGCCGATGATGCAGTCCTCAGCATTACTATCCCACTTCTATGTCTCCTTGAAAAAACTCTTTGGGCGATGATAGAAGAGGATGTGGCATAGGAGGAAGAGGAGAAGAAAGAGGGCTCATTTCCACGGTTATCAGGCCAATCATTCTCAAGTGGCTTGGAGGGTGAGTTCCTGCACCAACAGAGGCCAGGTACACAATTGTCCAGCCACGGCACAGTTCTGGAGAATGAGGAAGGATGAGGAGGATGATGATGAGGAACCGTGTTCACAGCAGGGTGGCACCCAAAGCAGCTCTTGGGCATCACTGGAGCGTGGCTGGGGGGATACAGAGGACACAGACGATACACCTCCAACAGAGGACAGCTTGTCGTTGCCTCTGGGCAGCCTGGCGCACATGAGCGACTACATGCTGCAGTGCCTGCGCAGTGACTGCCGAGTTGCCCACATTCTAACCAGTGCTGATTACTGGTCCCCTGCTGGATCCCCGCTACAAGGAAAACGTGCCGTCCTTAATTCAGTCACTGGAGCGTGATCGGAAGATGCGCGAGTACAAGCGCACGCTTGTAGACACGCTGCTGATGGCATTCCTACCTGACACCGGTGGCTCAGTGGAAGCACAAGGCGAAGGCAGAGGAGGAGGAAGAAGTCACCAACGCAGCTTGGGCACCGCCAGCACCTCAGAAGGGAGGTTTAGCATGGCAGAAATGTGGAAAAGCTTTGTCAGCACGCTACAACAACAGCACCACCAGCTGATATGGAACGTCGTAGCAGGAGGCAGCATTTCAGCAACATGGTGGAACAGTATGTGTGTACATGCCTACACGTAATAACTGATGGGTATGCCCCATTCAACTTCTGTGTCTCCAAATTGGGCACATGGCCTGAGCTTTACGCCTTGGCGCGTGCGGGGGGGGGGGGAAGGGGGGGTGATCACAGACAAGCGCAGCCGCCTGTCCACAGCCAATGTGGACAAGCTCACTTTCATTAAAATGAACCAGGCATGGATCTCACAGGACTTGTCCGTACCTTCTGCAGAATAAACAAGCATACTGGCCGCACCCAGCCATTGTTATACTCAAGCGCACTCTTTGTTTTTTTTTTTATCTTTCCCAATGTTTTGGGGTCTTCCCAAATTTCTAAAAAATTAAAAAAAATAGTGTTGGCTACCTCCTTCTTCACCACCACTTACACATACACCGCCACGTCCACCCCCTCCTCAACGTCCTACTCCACTTTGACCTCCGCCTCCTATTTCAAGAACATAGTTTTTAACTTTTTTTTAATTCTATGTTGGTTTAATTTATTTCTCTATCCACATTTGTTTGTTCTGCTCTTACCCCTATTTTGCTTCCTTTTGCAGCCCTCTAGCCCTTTCTATAACTTTTTTAGAACCAATTTAGTGCCCCAAAGTTCGGGTCCCTATTGACTTCAATGGGGTTCGGGATAAGTTCGGGTTAAGTTTGGGTCCCGAACCCAAATTTTTTAGCGAAGTTCGGCTGAACCCGGCGAACCCGAACCTCCAGGTGTTCGCTCAACCCTACTTATAATAAAAAGTTGGAAGACAAATTAATTTACAGGCTGGATACATTGAGCCCAAGGGGCCTTTAATAAAGGGTTAACTTTTACCCATTTTATAGACAATGACATCTTGGCCTGTGCAATAGAGCGTGATACCTGTTCTATTGTGTAATGAACACCGTATAGGGGTTGTGCTAAGTTTTTAAGTTTTGCTCTATCAAGGAAATCTAATTGATCAGTGAGGGCCAAATTGTTACGACCCCCACAAATCCCAAGAACATTGATCCTGTTTACTCAGCCTGATGGAGCAGTGGGCTGCACATGCGCCTTTTCATTCTCTATTCGACTGCTAAAGATATGCATAGGTGGCTTTAATAGTAGTTTTTATTAGAATTTTATTTGTATAAAGTATAACGTATTATCCCTTAACTTCTGTCTTCAGGCTTATGATCTCTCTGACAACATTCTCAGGGATCACAAATGCTCATACTGTCGCCCTCTCTTTAGCACCATCAGAGAGGAAGATAGGTACATGCAACATGATCCCCCTGTCTGCAGACAGCCGAGATGACCTGAGTTTTACCCAGAGACCAATCTTAATGGTCACCAAGCTTGTGATCACTGTGCCAACCAGTTAAGGGTGGAAATAGTGTTCTCCTTGAAAAAGAGTACTATCACAAGATGGTAATGACACTCCTGAGTGATACTAAAACTTATCAACTATTAAAGGAAAATCCAACAGAGCTCTTTAAAAATGAACTGAAAAAAATCCTAGAAACAGCAAAAGGGAAAAACCTGATCACTAAAGGTGAACTTAGAGTTCTCTTTAATCCAAGACCTACCATATCAACATTCTATGTCATTCCTAAAGTACACAAGAACCGTGATCCTATACCGGGGAGGCCTATAGTATCAGAGAATCAGAGCCTATTTGAAGGGATTAGTAGATATGTCGATCAGATGATCTCCCCCTTTGTTCCTAGTCTTTCATCCTATTTGAAGGATACGAAGGACACACTGACCAAACTCCAAGACATTCAAGTGAGTAGGACCACTATGATCGCCAGTCTTGATGTAAAGGCTCTACACCAGTTTTAGGCATGATTTAGGGCTAGAAGCCATAAAATTTTATCTCAAAACTAAGGGCACACAATATTATGAGCACAATAATTTTGTTTTGTCTATACTTCAACTTTTGTTAACACAATTATTTAATTTTTGATGGCAAATATTATTTACAGATCACCGGGACGATGGGGACGATTTGTGCACCAAGTTTTTCTAATTTATTTTTAGGGTGGTGGGAAGCAAGGACAGTGTTTAATGAAGAACACCATGATTTCACTAAACACATATTGTACTGGGGTCGATTTATCAACGATATTCTGATTTTATGAGAGGCACTGAAACACAATTCTTCGATTTTGTCGGAAAACTCAATAAAAACACACTAGGCCTTAAATTCACTGCAGAGATAGACAGAAATAGGCTACGTTTCTTGGATCTTACCATTGTCTTGTATATCAATGGCAGTATTAAAACAACAATATACAGGAAGCCCACATCAATGAACAGTTTACTCCACTGGGAGAGCCATCATCCCACTACACTGAAAAAAAGGCATCCCAGTTGGGCAATACCTTCGAGCAAGGTGCAATTGCTCTACAAATGAGGGCTTTGAGGACGAATGTAAACAACTGTATAATAGATTTCTAGCAAGAGGATACCCTAAAAAAGCACTGCATAAAGCATACAATAGAGCTAAAAAAAAGTCATAGGACCGCATTACTTTTAAATACCAAACAATAACAAAGCAAAAAGAAAATAGTACGATGCATAGGGAATTATGATGGTCAATGTGAGAAGGTACGTATTATACTCAGAAAACATTGGCATATTTTACTTGCAGATGAAAAACTAAAAGAAATCCTTCCCCCCACACCCTGCAATTATCTATAGAAGGGGACAGAATTTAAAAGAAACTAGTACATAGCCACTTTACACATGTAGCTATACCACACACACACATGTGGTTAAGTACAAAGGGATCATATCCCTGTGGTGACTACCTTTTGTGATAAAATGACACCAAAAAAGGAGTTTACTAACCCAGTGCATAACAAAAAATATGCAATAAAAGAATATATTAACTGTAGATCCACAGGAGTCATCTATGTGATCCAGTGTGGATGTCCCAAGTTATACATAGGGAAAAACACCACAAGAACTCAGGAGACGTATATTCAAACATCTCAGTACCATAAATACTAACTCTGACACTCCTCACTCCTCATGTAAAAACAAAACATAATGGTAATGCTCAGACCCTGAAAGTCTGGGGTATTCAAAAAATGAAGATGGGCCCACGAATGGGCAATTTGGATAGAAAGTTGCAACAGGAAGAAACAAGATGGATCTACCGTCTCAGGAGCCTGGCCCCAAATGGCTTAAATGAGGGGTTCACATATGCATCATTACTCTAAGGGATCCCACGGAGAGATAATATCAAAAGTGACAACAATATATGACAATAAAGGTAGTATATATATATATATATATCTCATAATAATAATAATAATAATAATAATAATAATGTATAACATTAAGGTGGGATACCGGAAAAAGACAGTAAAGGAAGAAACAAGGAGACTAGTTCTCTGGTAATTAATCACAATTAGAGAACATTGTATACTTACACTGGGATACTAACGTCCAATCAATGCTTACTTCGTAAAAACAATGGAGATCAAGTGTCACGCATCTCCATGTATGGGCGGTCATAACCAATAATGTAAATAATAACAACAACAATGAGAATTAGTATACATATAAATAGCTAGATCATCTAAAGCTATGCATGTAAGCATCATTCTGACCCAGTTCTGACACTCAGTGAGATTAGTCAACAAAGTCTGTTGACATGCGTAATACTACAGTAGGTGACAATAAGTATAAGTCCAAAGACATGCACCTTAGAGCCTGCAAGAAGAACGCGATGCCTAAGTTGTAACGCAAGCGCAGATACACGGAGACCAAATGTTGACTCTAGTAGCATCTGAGTGCCCCGACATGCGCAGCAGATGAACGGGCTTTGCGTAAGCGCAATAGTCACACACTGGTATAGAATCTTCTAAGTTGGAGCGCAGGCGCAAAGGATAATCAGGATGATTCACAGAATAAACTAAGATCGAATACATGCACAATCAGAACTTCAGGTCCACATAGTGTGTAAGTCCTGTGACAAGTGCAATAGAGGATATACAGAAGGAACAATGTGTAAGTCCCAGCGCCTGCACAAGAAAGTACGTAAGCATTGGAGTGTCAAATTGGAGGTATAGCATGTTTACAAGCCCCTCTCTGATAGGCCAATAGTAAATATAGCGATGTAACAAATACCGAGTGGCCAGACAGACCGCAATGTCTCAGAGGGAGGTTTAAAAAGTTCCGGTCACGCCCCCTCCACTAGCAGACTGCCCGAACCCCTGAGGACGCCAAGTGTTTGGCGAAACATGTTAGGGGGCAGAGCGAATTAGTGCGTGTGTTTTAGACAGTTAATGTCTGCAGCCAACAACCAGCGATCTATACACAGAGCTACATAGACAGGGAGGCTCGCCTTAGAGAGTGTTCCTCTCAGACCGCTAGCCGTTACACACTGTGAACACAATAGTGGTAGTATCAGTTTACAGCACTTACTATAGTAAAGAGGAGCAGAGATAGCGAGGCAGGGTAGACAATTGAACCTCCAGCCACCCTGTAGCTCTACAAAAAGGATTATAGTTCAAGTAAAAAGATCGCAGACATAACTGACAATTTTAAAGTGTGAGTCCAGTACAGAATTTTATCAAAAGACAATAAACCTTATGTTTTATATTAAGTAATATTCAAAAGTGTAAATCTAGAGACAACTATTGGTCCACGTGACCATTTGTTAATATGTTTAGAGTATGGTGTCTCAACACGTTGTGATGGGTCAGTATACTAAACCAGTTACAGCACTCACAAATTATCTTACTGTCTCCCTCTTTTTACCATCTGTCAGGGAGATCATTATATGCAGCCTTCACCTTGCTGTTTATCGGCAGCTGGATTTTACTGGATTTTTACCTCTACCAATCTCAGTGGCTTCTGGGCTTGTGATCGCTGCAACAACCAGTTAAAAATGCTTGTACTATCTCCCTCTCCTAACCGCTGGTCAGAGAAGGAGACAAATAAATAAATATATAATAACTATAAATATATAAATATAATACATGAATATATGATATTCATTATATCATATAATTAATATGCAAAGACAAATAATAAATATATAATGTCCCCTTAGTGACAGTCACTAAGGAGCCTTAGGTTGGCTTACTGCCTTTTTACGGTGGCCCACTCTTAGCGCTGTGCGGAGAGTGGTGGCTTGTCTCTCACGTGAGAGCTGGCCTCCTGCTCTAACAGCCCGGTCCAGCAGAAGCTCTGATCTGGGCCGTTTAACCCCTTGATGCCGTAATCAATAGTGCCCGTGTCATGTAAGCAGTTACATGAGGAGTGGACCCTTCTGCCTCCTATAAGCAGCCCACAAATAAGATTGCAGGGTGTCGATGTCTGGCGCAGCCTGCTGCTGGATATCAGTATAACACTATCAGAAAAATACAATGCACTGCATGAACAGTGCAATGTATTTTTAGAAGTGATTAAAAGATCGCCTATTATAGTCCCGTTAAGGGACTAATAAATTGTTTAAAAAAAAGTTCTTATTAAATAAATAAAAAAATTCCAAGTAAAAAAAATACACCTTTTTTCCCATTGGAAAAAAGCTTTTCAATAGAAAAAATTAAATCTCCTCTACATATTTGGTATCATTGCATCTGTAACTACTGTAACCCAGACTCAACCACAACCGTCTACATCTTTTTTAGAGAAAAGCGTGATGCCCTATCCTTTACGGGGCCGACTGGAAAAGGGTCAGTAACAGACCTTCAGATTATTAACCTGTCCACCAGGGATCTTTCTGCAGTCGAGGTGGGGGTCCTTAAGAGGGGCCTGTCCTTTGTGCCCACCACCAATTTTAGTCTTTTTTCATGGACTAAGGACCTTCATCTCTTCTGTAGGAGACTGAAGTGGCATAAATTTTTCAGAACCTCCAATAGAGAGACCTGCACGAAACTGGGTTTGGATGAGGGCGACTTTGATGATCTTCAAACCCTCGTCGATTTGAATAGAGATCACAATCGTATCAGTGGAGCTGGCCCATTCACAAGACTAAAACCTAAAAGTAAGAGGATGCCCCCCCCAGCCAATTACGAGCACGTGGACATATTCTTACAGATGGTTACAAATGACCTCGAACAGCTGGCTGGTCTGAGCCCAAGATCTTTTAACCTTTCTAGAACGGAGATGCAGGCTCTACAGTCTCTTGAAAAAGACCGCAGTATCGTAATTAAACCTTCTGACAAAGGCGGCAATCTAGTTATTCTTGATAATAACCAGTATATTAAGATGTGTCTGGATCTCCTTAAAGATAGAGAAGGTTATAGAATTTTACCATCTAATCCTACTGAGATATTCTTGGTTGATCTCAAACAGATTTTGTTGGCCGGCCTGGAGATGAAAGTGATAGGGACCCCTGAGTTTGAGTTTATGTTACCAATCAAACCCCTAATAGCGACCTTTTATGGGCTTCCTAAGGTCCATAAAGGGGTTAACCCACTGAAGGGCCGCCCTATAGTATCGGGGGTGGACTCACTCACCCAGAACTGTGGGATTTACCTGGATAAGGTGTTGAGGGAGTTCGTTGTGTCCCTCCCAGCATACACGAGGGACACAATGGACTTCCTCAATAAAATTGATGCTCTTGTACTTGATCCGGATTGTATCCTGTGTAGCATCGATGTCGAGGCGCTGTATAGCTCTATTCCACATACACATGGCCTCAAAGCCATCGAATACTTTCTAGGCGCTAAGGGTGTACAATACAAATCACACAATAGCTTCATTATTAGGCTACTTGAGTACACCCTTACGCATAATTACTTTCTGTTCAACTCTAGATTCTACCACCAGCTCAGGGGGACGGCGATGGGGAGCCCATGTGCCCCCACCTATGCCAATCTCTTCCTGGGCTGGTGGGAGGATACACACGTCTTCCCTGACCATGAAGTGTGGTGGTCCAGAAATATACATTTCTGGACCCGCTATATCGACGACGTGTTTGTTGTTTGGAAAGGTAATTTGATGGAGTTTAAACACTTTGTCTCTGACCTTAACAGTAATAAAGTTGGGCTTCATTTCACCTATGAACATGATTCATCCAGTATTACTTTTCTGGACGTAAAGGTGACAATTGCAGGGGACCACCTATCCACTAACCTTTTCAGGAAAACAACGGCCACCAATTCTCTTCTTCACTGGAGCAGCTATCACCCCCCTTCCCTCAAACAGGGTAATCCAAGAGGACAATATCTCCGGGCACGGAGAAACTGCTCCAGTGATGAAGCCTTCTTCAGGGAAGCTAAGACCCTTCAGGTCAGATTTGCGGCTAGAGGCTACCCTCAGGTAGTGCTTAATGACGCCTTTAAACACGCACGGACCAAGGTACGTAGCAACTTACTTACCCCAAAAAAGAGATTAGATAGTTCCCAACCGTTAAGAATTATCTCCAATTTCGACACTGCCAATCAAGATGTTAAGAAAATTCTGAACAAATACTGGGCCATCCTTAAGATGGACCCTGATCTCTCTGAGGTAGTACCCGAACGTCCGTCCGTTTCTTATAGAAGGGGTAAAAGTCTTAGAGATCGGCTTGTTACCAGTCACTTCACGACACCTGTCAAAGAAGGTACAAGGTTGGACCGTCGGCCCATAGGCGTTTACAGATGCGGTGGGTGTAAGGCATGTGAATATGTGAACACAGCCAAGACTATCACTGGGTCGACAACGGGTCAGACCTATTTGATACGTGACTTTATTAACTGTAAATCGAAGGGCCTAGTATATCTCTGCCAATGTAGCTGCCCTTTGGACTATGTCGGGAAGACAATCAGAGAGCTCAGAAGACGGATTCTAGAGCATGTTAATGATATAAAGAATAAGGAAGTGACACCGATTGCGACTCATGTGAATGAGATCCATGACGGTAACCCGAAGTCCCTCCATTTCACTGTTCTTGATGTGGTCCATCCGTCTCCCCGTGGGGGCGACTGGGATAGGAGAATTCTACAGAAAGAATGTGAATGGATCCATAGACTCCGATCCCAGTCCCCCCACGGACTCAATGAGAGACTCACATTCTCATGCTTTTTGTGATTGAGGTTCCCGTCTGACCCTGGGGTCTATTCCCGGTACATCTCCCTGTCTCCCCTTTCCTTTCCCCTTACCCTTTCCTCTATTCCCTTGCTACCCACGGGTTCGGTTGACTGTCTCGTCCCAATAAGACATTGCCTGGTGCGTGAAGCACCTTTATGGGATTATCATCATCAGTGAACAAATATATTTTCACTGACCTTTGTATCTTCTTCATATCTTTTAACAAACTATCTCTGCGCATCTACATAGGTTCTATACCCCTCTTGGCAGGTACCACTCCCCATCGGCTAGTCTGTTTTCCTCCCATTCCATTTGGTATTTAAATCTGACATATTCCGGCCTATGCCTAATAGTTTTAATCCCTCTTGGCTATAAGGGATTCCCTTTTTATGAATTCCGTGTGGTGATATCTTTCCACAGTGTACTTCAGTGTCTGACCTGTTGTGCGTTCCACTCTGGAGCGCAGGTCCACTGGTGTTGACGTGCTCAACACACGCCACTCACAGCCGGAGATCTCTCTGCGTAAGTTGCGCTCCAGCTGACGGCGCAGGTACATGACGCCACATTTGGGCGCCGAGACTGGAAGTCTTATGGTGAGTCGTGCGTTCCAGGGTGGAGCGCACTGACGTCACATCCGGGTGCCGAGACCGGAAGCGTTCTGTGCGGCGTGCGGTCCACGTTGGAGCGCACATTCCTATATCGGCTCATTAATTATCGCAACCACATGGGATTAATTCTACAATGGGAGTGTTCTAGTATAAAAGGGGGTGGCCGTCAGTGGCTTACTGTTGGACCCTGGGAGAAGTCAGCTACCATGGGAGGATAAGCAACTGGCCGGTACTAAAAGTGAGTTACTCCAGCTATTACATGACCATGTAGCAGGTCAGTACGTGTACTGGGTACAAACGCCTGATGATATGGTTTTGTCATATAGGTTATACATGAAGAATGGCCTCATTACTTTCAGGGACAGGCTGAATTATCTTAAGGTATGCCCTTCCGCCTCACTTAGGCTCTGCTGTGTAATTTCAGTATTCACATCTTACCTATTGGCTATTCTTACGTGTTTCAGTATATCGGTTTCTATGCTACATCATTTGGCTTTACTGTATCGATAAGACGGACGCTGGCCCTCTCCAAGAGTGGGGGCACATCCATGTGTATTGGTACTTCATCTGGACACAGTGAGTGACCCCTCTTTAGGGAGGTCCTTAATCTTGGTGAAGGTCCCTCACATAACTTATCTTGGTGCCTGATAGATTTATACGTATATGGATGTACACATGTATGTTTCTCTCCTCTCTATCTACAGATTCCAGTGACACTCCGTTATATCTACATTTGAGCGTCCAATCTATCATTACGGTCGATTCATATTACCTTCCTCCCTTCGCTCCTCCCAGTAAGGTCATCTGGTCCAACCATTTTTAATTTTAATCTTGTTTTTGACGGGCAACTGATATCATCTTTTGACCGTCATTTGACACCGTAGTCTGTCCAGCAGGTATATTGGGGCGGTCCCAGTGCGGGCCTCTCTCTGCTGGACATCTATTACTTTATTCACTCTATAATATCCAATTGCCCCCTGATGATCCCACACAGTGGGGGAAACGCGTTGGGGTTGAGCACAGATACGTCTGTGTCTCCATTAGGTATCTTGTTAGGTGTCGTTTTTGTTTTTGTTTTGTAGTCATTTGCGTAGTGTACCTGTCGGTAACATTACCGATAGGGCAGTATACACTGTGCAATTTGGGGATATCCTGTATGTACATGCCCAACTTTGTCCAGCAATACGGTTATTACCAGCCCGCACACTGTAGGGCGAACTAGGAGTTGCCAGGTAGGTTCGAGGACGGGGGGTCTCCACCATTAGGAGTCGCCCCTGGGCAAAGGGCCTAGCTTTAGGATCATTATTAGGGTTATCTATCCCCCTATTTTAGGTATTGGTGGACAACTTATGCATGGACTTCATAGGACTTTTTAGGTGATGTAATAATATTAATAAAAACCATTTACGATTAAGGGTTAGATTATAGCTGGATTAGTAATTTTTCTTTTCAACCCACTTTATCCAATTACATTTAATAAGGCTGGTTCCTTTGCATCTGTAACTACTGCTCTACACAATTATCATGTAATTTACCCCATACAGTGAATGTGGTTAAAAAAAAAATGCTAGAATTGCTGCTTTTTTCTTATTCACCACAAAAAAAGGGACCCCAAAATGATACCGATGAAAACAAAAAGTCGTCCTGTGAAAATCAAGCCCGCACACAGCTTTATAGAACAAAAAAAATAAAAATTTTGGGGTCTTTTGATGCAGTGATGCAAAAACATTTTCTTCTGTTTAAAAAAAAAGTAGTAAAACATAAGAAAGATATGGATCATATTTTTTGTCCTATAAGAAGCACTTTCCCCCACCCTAAAGTGGGAGGAAAATGTGTGTCTTATGGGGCAAATACTAATTAGCGCTTCCATTATGGAAGCACTAATTAGCACATTAGGACCAGGGAGCAGTGAATACAGCTCTGTACTCACATTTCCTGATCTTCTGCAGATTCAGCACACTGTGATTTCACCTGCTCACAGCATGAGGATGTAGGCGTGCTCAGTGACCTCACACTGTGTGACATCAGGTCACAGCAAAGCACGGCAGGAAGAGAGCTGGATCTCAGAAGTGGTGGCAGCGGCATCTGGAACAGGAGAGGCGAGTTGATTTTTTTTGTGTGATCTAAGGTCTGGCGGTCTGATCTGAGGTCTGTATGGGGGTCTTATTAACATTGTGGGTCTGATATGAGGTCTGATTGAGGAGCTAAGCTGTGGTCTAATTTTATAACAAGACACGGAGGCTTCGTATTGCATAACTCTTTCTTTACTAAAATCCACAGCAGCAAAGAATTTACATAAAAAACTAAGGACAACCCCCAAGAGAAACCCCTCCCAGTGGACAGTCCATAAATAGGCTCTCCGCAGCCATATCATCCTCTTTCTTTGCTGCTCCTCACAGCAGATAAGTGCCTTTGTTTCCCTTGTGTAGTATATTGTTCTTGTCCCATTATTTGGGGCTTATTACTGTCCTGTTCGAATTGCTTATTATTATTCACCCACATAGATTATTGTTACTTCTCTTTTTCTAGGGATATTATTATTGTTGATGTTTTATTCGGGGGGTCTCTCCCCCCTTTCTGCTTCTGCCCTCCTTGTCTTGTCGTTCGGCTGTCGCTTATTCCTGCCCGTTTTGCGTTGCGACTCCTTGTCCGTCCGGCCCTTCCCCTTCCCCCCCCCCTGTTCTTACCCCTTCGCGGTGCCATTTTTCCTCGTCTTCTCCTATCCGTTCGCGCGTTCTGGCCGGCTGTTGTCTCGGTTATCGCGAGACTTGCTTACGTCACGCGGGATTTCGGCGCCTGTTCGGGTTTCGCGGGCGCCATCTTGTTTTAGGTTCTGGGTGTATAGGCGCCTGAGACCGGGAATCTCGGGCGCCATTTTGGTACTCCCTTATTCTGGGGGGCGGGTTCGCCTAATTCCACCCCTTCCGGTCGCGACGGCGCCTTTTTGTCATCGCCGGACATCGGTGCCTGTCTGCCTCAGCTCCGCTCAGCTAAGTCACGGTTCTCCCTATTAACCCTACTTGCTCTGGAGTGACTACTCCTGCAATCATGTCCCTGCCTAACGATGCCCCTTCTGACCCCACCACTAGCTCTACCCCAGTCCCTGCAGTTCAGTGTCAGGATGTGCCTCAGGTCGAGGATCTGCAAATGTCAATTTCTACGGCCATTGCTAATGCCATGGGCAATATGTCATCCATGATTAGTCAGTCTATCACCCAGGCACTCAGAGCGCAAACCTCGGCTACTACTGCGGTTGCAGCTCCGGTCTCTGATACCTCCAGAATACTTATGAATGATAGCCTAGTTCTATCAAAAGATGGCGTGCAAAGGTCACGCAAAAGAGCCTGCCAGCGCCAGGCGGAAAAAGCGCGCTCCTGGAAATCCGCTCGGGCTCAGCCCGAACCCAGATCTGACTCAGATTTAGAGTCTGATGAGGAGGTTTTTGATGAGGGTCATTATGCCTCAGACGTGGATCTGGACGGGATCCAAGTGTCTGATATGTTGGAAGGGGTCTCCCCGTCACCACGGCCCGCTTCTAGTGGGACCCAAGAGACCAATGCCCCGGGAATTAGCTCCCTTGTTGACCCACAGGGCGATCCCCTGTTTGACCCGGACAGCCTACACCATCCCAGGTCGGCTGAGTGGCTCCCCAGCCCACATGTGGCCCGCTATCTGGAGGACAGGATCAGGAAGCCACTATCCAAAGAGACCCGAAACAAATTGAAAGCGGAATGTCCCCGCCCCTTGGTACAGAATAAGGTGTGCGAAACACCGAATGTAGACCCCAAGATGGTGCAATTCCTATCCAAGACGGGTTTTAATCCCCGCAAGGGCCTAGATTCTGCTTTGAGGGCTTGTCAAGACAAGCTCTTGGACAGTTTAGGTCCCCTTACAAAGATGTTTGAATTGGCTGAGACAGCCAGGACGGAGGGCACGTCCATTGACCCGGAGGAGCTCAGTGGCTGGGCTCAATGCGCTATTTGCCTGATAGGGAACGTCAATTCCTACCTCTCTATCGAGCGGAGGAAAGCGCTTCTCATGAAAATAGAACCCAAACTGTCAAACATGGCGCTTACGGAGACGGGTAAGGAGGCCCAGGGTCTCCTCTTTGGGGACAGGTTCATAAAAGACCTAGGCAAATTTGTAGGGGCCTTTACGGCACTTGATAAGGCCCAATCCTCGATGCGCAAAGTGTTCCGTGGGCGTGTCTCTTCCAGGGCCGGCAGCTTCAGGGGCCGACTGTCCGGCCGTGTCCAATTCCAGACTCGTGGAAACAGTCGAGGTCCCTTTCATCAACACACATCGTTCCAGGACCAGAGGCAGCAGTCCTCTTTCTTCCCGTCCAGAGGCCCTGGATATCGCTCCAGAGGATTCAGGGGCAACTCGGGATCTAGACGTCCCCTTGGTAAGTCTCACAAACCCTCGGTTTTCTTTCAACTCTTGTATAGGGGGCAGACTCCGACATTTTTTACCTGCTTGGGACCGGGTCACCTCCGATCCGTGGGTGCTGGCCACGGTTCAAGGCTTTCAGATAGATTTGGTAGTCGCCCATCTATCCCTTCCGGAACCTCCGCCCTTAGTACTATCGGGGTCAGCCCGGGCGTGCATGAACCAGGAACTCCGATCCCTTGTGGTCAAAGGAGCAATAGAGACAGCGCCGCCACACTCTGTGGGAGTGGTCAGCAACGTTTTCCTGGTGGAAAAGAAAGGTGGCTTGTTCCATCCGGTAATAAACTTGAGGAACCTAAACAGGTTTGTTCGATACAACCATTTCAAAATGGAGGGTATTCATTTACTCAGGGACCTTCTGCTCCCGGGGGACTGGATGGTGAAACTGGACCTGAAGGATGCCTACCTGACGGTTCCGGTGGCTCCCCAGTCCCGACGTCTCCTCCAATTTCGTTGGCACGGCCACCTTTGGCAATTCACGTGCCTGCCGTTTGGCCTGTCATCAGCCCCTTGGTGTTTTACCAAGTTGATGAGGCCCGTAGTGGCGTGGCTTCGCTGCCAGGGTATTCGTCTAGTAATCTATCTGGACAATATCCTCTTCATGGCTCGTTCGCCCTCGGAACTTCTGCTCCATCTGCGGTCGGCATTGTCCCTCCTTACCGGGCTTGGGTTTGTCATCAACACCGAGAAATCGTCTCTTCAGCCTTCGAGATCCATGGAGTTTCTGGGGTTTGTGGTAGACTCCGACGAGCAGACCCTGTGCCTTCTGGGTTCCAAGATCAAGGCCATCCGCATCTCGCTGCGTCACCTGGCGCGCATTATCGGTCTCCTTTCTTCCTCCATACAGGCGATTTTTCCCGCTCCTCTTCACTATCGGGCGTTGCAGCGGTTGAAGATCGCACACCTTCAAGCGGGAGCATCCTACGCGGACGAGGTGTCGCTGGATCACAAGACGAGGGACGAGATCTTGTGGTGGATCGCCAACCTCGATGCATGGAATGGCAAGGCCATTGTGGGACCCCAACCGGACCTGATCGTGGAGTCGGATGCCAGTCTTCTCGGTTGGGGCGCTTACTGCAACGGGGTTTCCACCGGAGGACCCTGGTCAGGCAGCGAATCTTACCTCCACATAAATGCGCTGGAGTTGATGGCGGGATCCTTCGCCATCCGCAGCTTCACCAACCACAGGATATCGGCGTGCATCAAGCTCAGGATGGACAACGTGGCAGCTGTCCGGTATGTCAATGCCATGGGGGGCACTCATTCGTCGATCCTTTCCCGCATAGCGAAGGAGTTTTGGTCCTTTTGCCTGGACAGGGGTTTCACAGTGGTTGCAGAATATCTTCCAGGCCTCCGCAATACGTTCGCAGATTGGAGTTCTCGTCATTCTTCGGACTTCAGCGATTGGAGATTAGATCCTACGGTCTTCTCTTCCATCGTCTCGATCTGGGGTCCCCTCTCTATAGATCTCTTCGCCTCTCGTTGGAACGCCCAGCTTCCGCGTTTTTACAGTTGGAGGCCGGACCCTCTGTCGGAGGCTGTGGACGCCCTGCTTCAGGATTGGTCGGGGCAGCTGGCTTATGCTTTTCCTCCGTTCGCACTCATTCCTCGGGTGCTGTCTCAAGTCCGCCTGCAGGTGGCGGAGTTGGTTCTGGTGGTCCCGTTTTGGCAGGCCCAATCGTGGTTCCCTCAGCTCCTGGAACTCCTTGTGGAGGACCCCCGTCTCCTTCCAACTTTTCCAGATCTACTCGGCGGACCTCTGAGCCAGCGTCATCCGCTGGTGACAGACGGCTCGCTCCGCCTGTTGGCGTGCAGAATTTCGGGGAACGCTGGGATGTCGCAGGCGTATCGAGTACAACTCGTGTCCTCTTGGAAAATGCATGGGCCCCCGGTACCAGGCGAGCATACCTTTCAGCCTGGCGACGTTGGGCTGACTGGTGCGTGGGACGGGGTGTGGATCCCCTTTCGGCTCCTGTGACAGACCTGCTCGATTTCCTGTCCTCTCTGTTTGATGAGGGCAAAGCTTATCGGTCTATTAATCTTTTTCGGTCAGCTATCTCGTCTCGTCACTTGGGTTTTGCGGGCTGTCCAGCGGGCCAGCACCCCTTGGTATGTCGGCTTCTCAAGGGATCGCGGTTGTCTCGTCCCCCGAGACCCCGTTTTACTAGCACTTGGGACGTGATATCCTGCAAGAGGGTGTCGGATGTTCGGGCCTTGGATTTTGACGCGCTTTCCTTTACCCCGGGTGGTGTGTCCTTTAACATCTCTCGCCGTACAAAGACTGGTATCCGGTCGGTGTCCTATCCGGCTTTCCCGGATAATACGGCTCTTTGTCCGGTGGAATTTCTGAAAGAGTATTTGGGTCGTACGACCGCCTTGCGTTCCAACTCGGCGCCTCAGTTGTTCATTTCTTTCCGCAGACCGTTCCTTCCGGTTGCTGCAGTCACCTTATCCCGTTGGGTGAAATGGATTTTGTCCTTGGCCGGGGTGGACACTTCGGTGTTCACGGCACATTCGGTTAGGGGAGCTTCCGCTACCTCCATGACCGTTGCAGGGGCCCGCCTGGAGGATGTGCTACGGTTGGCGGATTGGTCTAGAGCCTCCACTTTTAGGGAGTTTTATTTCAGACCCCCTCTGCATGCTTTTTCTTCTATTATTTTGTCGCTTTAAACTTGCAATACGAAGCCTCCGTGTCTTGTTATAAAATTGCATGATTTTCCTATTCTATGACGTAAAGTCATGATTTTATTAAAGACACGGAGGCGAGTATTGCCCCCCCATTTTTTTTCCCTCCCTCTTAGTATTGACCGGTTCATGGTTCTTGTGTATATGTATTTATTGTATACTTACTTACGCATTTGATATTTTATGCTTGCTGTTTTTCTATTTCAGCTACATGAATGGTTTTCAAGACCTATATATTACCCGTATTCTCCTGTTTTTTCTTCTTGTAGGTTGATTCCTGCTCCTGGGTTCCTGAGTTCACTGTATGGTGGCTGTTCCTCCAAGACGTTCTTGGTTCCGGTTGGTGTCAACTGTTCCGGTTGGGGCTCGGGTTTTAGAGTCCCGGTTCGTGGTTCCGGTTTGGAGTTTTCCGTGCGAGTGGGATTTCGCTCCGGTGTTCGTGTTCGTTTAGATGGTCACATCAAAGAAAGAGGATGATATGGCTGCGGAGAGCCTATTTATGGACTGTCCACTGGGAGGGGTTTCTCTTGGGGGTTGTCCTTAGTTTTTTATGTAAATTCTTTGCTGCTGTGGATTTTAGTAAAGAAAGAGTTATGCAATACTCGCCTCCGTGTCTTTAATAAAATCATGACTTTACGTCATAGAATAGGAAAATCATGCAATTAGCATTGAGGGTCTGATCTGAGGTCTGATTGGGGGTCTGAGCTGCAGTCTAATTAGCATTTGGAATCTGATCTGGGGTCTGCCTGGGGGTCTGAGCTGGGGTCTACTTAATATTGAAAGTCTGATATGAGGTCTGTTGGGGGTCTGACTAACATTGGGGGTCTGATCTGAGGTCTTATTTGACATCTGAGCTGTGGTCTAATTAGAATTGAGGGTCTGATCTGAGGTCTGATTAGGGGTCTGAGCTGCGGTCTAATTAACATAATAGGGAGGTATGTGAGATATATACAGAGTGGACTGGTCGCAGGAGAGGAACAATTTTCCCCCAGGAGACTTGATTGGGTAGAGCACACATAAAAGGTGATTGTGAGGCAATGATCAGTGTCAGACATACCCTGATGACTCTGGTGTACTGACAAAACTTTTTGGACAAGCCAACAGTGTGTTTACAAATTTAATTTTAATGTACATGAATGAACTATTATCTCACCGATAGAATTGATGGTATTAAAGAGCTTCTGTCATTTTGAGATTTGTACGTATGGAACTGACTGACCTGTTACATGTGCACTTGGTAGCTGAAGACATCTGTGTTGGTCCATGTTCATATGTGCCTGCATTAATGAGAAAAATGATGTTTTACTATATGCAACTGAGTATCTACAAGCAACGGGGGCGTTACTGTTACACCTAGAGGTTCTGCAACTCCCGCACCCTCTGCACTTTGATGGGGCCAGGCAGCAGATAGCTGTTTAGACTAAATTATCCTTCCTGCTGTCCAGTAAGGATAATTTAGGGGCCTGCATGACAGAATCACCCAGCTGAACGAGCGGTTTGCTCTTTCATCAAGTGATTGGCAGCACATTTAGATGGGCAGATTGTCAGGATCGAGTATTGGCAGTATTTGCAAGGCTCATTCTCGATAATCTGACCAAATATCGGGCAATGTAAATCCACCTTTGTGTGTGTGGGAGGTATGGGCTCCACAATTGATCAATTACCATTCATATGCAGATGTAATGGTCACGTACACACACACACACAGGGGGGGAGGATAGTGACTAGTGTTGAGCGCAAATATTCAAATTGCAAATTTTTTTCTCGAATATCGCAACTTCGAGATTTCGCGAATATTTAGAATATAGTTCTATATATTCGCGAAATCGAATATTGTTTTTTTTTTTTTTATTGTTATATTTTTTTCTTTCCCACTTCCCTAAAGTTGTTTTTACCTGTCCTTTGGATTCCTGGCTTCCTGGCTGCTCCAGTCAGTGCCCGTTGCCGCTTCTGCCAACTTCCGTGCTCATGGAGCGTCCCCATCACCATGGGAACGTCTCCATATACTAGAATGACTGTCAGATTTGAGAATTACGTTGAAATTGCAATTCGATTAATTCAAGTTATAATAATCGAATTGCGATTTCAACTTAACACTGCTATATTCCATATTCGTTAATTCTAGCCTAATATGGAATATAGCAGTGCTAAGTTGAAATCACAATCCAATTAATTCAAGTTATAATAATCAAATTGCGATTTCAACTTAGCATTGCTATATTCCATATTAGGCTAGAATAAACAAATATGGAATATAGCAGTGTTAAGTTGAAATCGCAATTCGATTAATTCAAGTTATAATAATCGAATAGAAATTTCAACTTTTTACGTATATTCTTAATATTGCTCTAACTTAGTCTTTTAGAATATTCGTAATATTCTAAAAGACGAAGTTAGAGCAATATTACGAAATTTCGTAAAATACACATATTAGCCTAGCCATAGTCAATTAGTCATAGGACCGTTGCCATATACTATCAAAGGAAAAATCGCAATGCGCGATTAATTAAATCGCATATTATTCACTATAATTGGAATAATTACGAATATTCGATTTAGATGAATATAACACGAATATTCAATTGAATATTCGCAAAATATTGCGAAATCGAATATGACACCTCACGCTCATCACTAATAGTGACCACTGCGCTCCACCCTCACCCCTGGCCCTGCCTACTTGCCTCACGAGTCCTGATGACAAGGGACAACTGGACGGCAGTCCCTAACTTAGGATACGTGCGGGAAGGACAGACAACGGATAGTGAACGGACTGGGTCAATACCTAAAGAGCTACGTAGTACTAAGGAATGAGCAGAGAATAGTCAGGAAAGGCCGAGGTTAAATACCAGGAGAGAAACAAAGTACAACATAAGTCCACAAAGAATTGTCAGGTGGAAGCCGGGGTCAGGATACCAGGAGAGATGCGCAGTACAGGAGGAGCAGGCAAAGGATCGTCAGGGAACATGATCAGGTAAGTATACAGGTATCCAACAAACGCCAGGAACCTAAATTATCAGGCAACCTGTGGCCAGCAGGCTGGCTGTATTTATAGTGGGGATTGAGGGTCATGTGATGTGGCCAGCATCACATGACCGACAGACCGATCAGTCGAGCATCGAGTGATCAGCTCGGCACTCAAGGCAGACCTAGGAGCAGGGAGCCTCCCAGCTAGCCAAGCTGCCCTGAGAACGAGGTCAAACCCAGATCCTTGCTCCCGAAGCTAAGCATCAGGTATGCGGCTGACGGGAGACTGAGTGCGCCGTCGGCACCCCGTTACAGCAGATCAATCAAGCCAATCAGCCAATAATACAGATAATTATATTGGAGAAGGTATATCACTGTGGTCCTTTTAACCCCTTAATGAATGCCCACTGTCTTTTGATGAAAAGCATTTCAGGTCCTTATGTCTTTTGGTATCACTGCAGTTGAGGTGGGTTTAAGGCTGCTGGAGTGTTCTAGCGCTAAGAACAGACTGTTACTAACAGCCTAAGTTCTTAATGAAGGCTCCATTTCACATCCAGAGTTAAAGGATGCACCAATCCTGGGTGTCATGCCATTGTCCATACCACAGCATGATCAAAGAGGACTACCCCCTGTGATGTGCTCATAAGGTCTCACAAGTGACCTGATCAGTAACTTGCAGAGCAATCCGTAATCAGCCCTGAGGGCCTATGAAGGACCCAAGGTCTGTGTGCGTAGTAAGCACAGTGTATAATGTATTAGCCAACAGGAGTTTGCTGATATATTATAAGTCTGAAATAAAGTTATAAAATAGTAATCTCATAATTGGATTTTTTTTTTTAATGTAATAAATAATGTAATAAAAATATTAGGTAAAAAAATGCCGCCACCTAAAAAAAAAAAATCATGATTATTTAGTGTAAAATACATTTTGTTGTGCACACATTAAGTAAAAGTAAAACAAAATGCACATATTAGGTACCCATGTGACCATAATGCCCTGAAGAATTTAATTATCAGGCTATTTCGTGTGAAACAAACAGCACAAAAAATAAATAAAAAACTTACACCAAACATCCCTTTTTTTCTATACTTCAGCAGCAAAAAAAAAAAAAATTATATCATTTACAAAGTAATTTATATGTGCCCCTGAGCAACACCAAAAAGCATTAACATTTCTCCTGTATAAAACAAGGCCTCAGATCAAGGCAACACACCATTGTTTGTTGAAACTATTGTATCTATTTTTTTCAAATCTGATTTTATTGAATTTTCAAAGGAGAACAGAACAAGTACCGAAAAATCACTTTATAGTCTGCATTCAGACCCAATGTTGCTGCGTATAAATGGTGCATAAAGCAATGAGATAAATCCTCTTGAACAACAAACACAAACATGGTGATTAGTGACATAAAACAAATAGTGACATCAGAGATCGGATAATTGTCAAGTACAATCATAAGTGCTTAAAGAGAAACAAAGATAGCTATGTGCAGTGGAATGGACTATACGAAGAGGCTTAGACCAATGAGTCCAACACCAATGTGAACCACGGTTACTATATAATGAAATATTGTGTGTGTTTCAGCTTCACAGTTCTTCCAATCTCGAAATTTTGTTAAAGGGATTATCCAGAAAATGATAATGATGACCTTTCATCAGGATAAGTATAAGCAAGATATTTTCAAGGTGTACAGAAAACTAGAAGACACAAAATGAAGATCCGACTGACTGGATCCAAAACTAAGGAACAAAAGGGAGAGCCCTGCATCAGACCTGGCTCTCTCCCTAACTGCTCAGCCTATGCGAAAACCCCAATGGTAGATGATCGCATATCCTCGTACCTCGACTGTATAACACCTGAACACCCTAGAATAGTGAGGGGACACGACCACCGGCTCCCTACACTTGATACAGAGGGAGTCAGGGTCACCTGGTATCCAGCAAACAGGAAAACACAAATGAACGAACAAAACTTATCTGTAGAAGACTCAGTAGTAGGATCAGCATGCACACACTCCAGAAAGTAATATAAACCGCAAAGTGATGCAGTATGGGGAGGGATTTAAAGGTATGCAATCAGTGCAACTACATGACAGCTGAGAGAGGCTAACGAGATGAGAAAATGAAAGCAAAACAAAAGGAACCTCAAGGAGGAGGTTCTGAAGGATGTCTGTCAGAGCTTCTCAGATGTCTGGTGGTGACAGTACCCTTCCTTCTATGAGTGGACTCTGGACACTCAGAGCCCACCTTCTCAGGATGGGACCTATGGAAAGCCCTGATGAGACAAGTGGCCTTAATGTCCGTCACTGGGACCCACATCCTCTCCTCAGGACCATAACCCTCCCAATGAACGAGGTACTGGAGAGAACCGCGGACAACACAAGAATCCACAATCCTAGAGACCTGAAATTCAAGATTACCATCAACCACAATCGGAGGAGGAGGCAAAGACAAGGGTACAATGGGTTGGACATAAGGTTTTAATAAGGACTTATGAAAAACATTATGGATCTTCCAAGTCTGAGGAAGATCAAGACGGTAGGCAACAGGATTGATGAAGGACAAGATAAACCTAGGACCCAACTTCCAGGAGGGAACCTTCAATTTGATATTCTTAGTAGATAACCGCACCAGATCACCAACATTCAGGTCTGGACCAGGCACACGTCTCTTATCCGCCACACGCTTATATCTCTCACTCATGCTCTTTAGATTATCCTGAATCTTTTGCCAAATAGATGACAAAGACGAGGAGAATCTGTCCTCATCAGGTAAACCAAAAGACCCCTTTCCAGAGAATGTCCCAAACTGCAGATGAAACCCATATGCACCAAAAAATTGTGACTTATCAGAGGACTCCTGACGACGGTTATTTAAAGCAAACTCAGCAAGGGACAAAAAAGAACACCAATCCTCCTGATTCTCCGCCACAAAACAGCACAGATATGTCTCCAGATTCTGATTGACACGCTCTGTCTGACCATTCGACTGCGGGTGGAAAGCAGAAGAGAATGACAACCGAACCCCCAAGCGAGAACAGAAAGCCTTCCAGAATCTGGAAACAAACTGTGTGTCCCTATCAGAGACTATGTCTGAAGGAATACCATGCAATTTGACAATGTGATCAATAAATGCCTGCGCCAGCATCTTAGCATTGGGCAAGCCAGGAAAAGGAATGAAATGTACCATTTTGCTAAAACGGTCCACCACCACCAGAATCACAGTCTTCCCCGAGGAACGAGGCAGGTCCGTAATGAAGTCCATGGACAGATGTGTCCAAGGACGGGAAGGAATGGGTAACGGAAGGAGAGGACCTGATGGCCGTGAATGAGGGACTTTGCCACGAGCGCAGGTCTCGCAGGCTGCCACAAAACCCTCAACCGACTTACGAAGCGCCGGCCACCAGAATCTCCGAGCGATGAGATCCACTGTGGCTCTTGCCCCCGGGTGCCCAGCAAGGACAGTATCGTGGTGTTCCTTAAAAATCTTGTGTCTTAAAGCGAGAGGCACAAACAACCTCCCAGGAGGACAAAGATCAGGAGCCTCTGACTGGGCTACCTGAACCTCTGCCTCCAATTCAGGATAAAGAGCAGAGACCACCACACCTTCAGCCAAAATGGGACCCAGGTCTTCAAAACAACGTGACAGGGCATCCGCCTTCACATTCTTAACCCCAGGGCGGAACGTGACAACAAAATTAAACCTTGAAAAGAACAAAGACCATCTGGCCTGTCTCGGGTTCAGACGCTTGGCTGACTCCAAGTAGGCCAGATTTTGGCGCCATTCCTCAAAAGCTAACTTGATGGCCAACAACTCCCTATCTCCCACATTGTAATTTCTCTCTGCAGAGGAGAGTTTCTTTGAGAAAAAGGCACACGGTCGCCATTTGGCAGGAGAGGGACCCTGAGACAAGACCGCACCCACACCCACCTCAGAAGCATCAACCTCAACTATGAAGGGTAGAGAAATATCAGGTTGTACCAAGATGGGAGCGGAAGCAAAACTCTCCTTGATATTAGAAAAGGCCTTACGCGCCTCTACCGACCAGGAGGAAAAATCTACCCCCTTTCTAGTCATATCAGTGAGTGGTTTAACAACAGAGGAATAATTCAAAATAAACTTCCTGTAATAATTGGCAAAACCCAAAAAACGCATCAGCGCCTTCTGATTCTCAGGAAGCTCCCACTCAAGCACAGCGCGGACCTTCTCGGGGTCCATGCAAAAACCAGAAGCGGAGAGAAGAAACCCCAGAAATCAAATTTCTGGAACCGCAAACACACATTTTTCCAGTTTAGCGTACAATTTATTCTCCCGCAGGATGAGCAAGACCTGACGTAAGTGTTCCTTATGAGTTTTGAAATCAGGAGAAAAAAAATCAAAATGTCATCTAGATACACTAATACAAATTTCCCCATTAAATGATAAAAAATGCTGTTCATTCACAAAATGCTGAAAGACGGCTGGAGCATTCATCAAACCAAAAGGCATAACCAAATTCTCAAAATGGCCCTCAGGGGTATTGAAGGCCGTCTTCCATTCGTCTCCTTCTCTGACCCTGACCAGGTTATATGCCCCTCTTAGATCCAACTTGGACAAAACTTTAGCCCTAACAATCTGGTTAAACAGGTCAGGGATCAGAGGAAGTGGATAAGGGTCGGGAATTGTGATACTGTTCAGCTCCCTGAAATCCAGACATGGTCTTAAAGAACCATCTTTTTTCTTAAAGAAAAAAACAGCGGCAACAGGTGACTTCGAGGGTCGTATGTGTCCCTTTCTCAGACTCTCAGAGATATAAGCACGCATAGCGACCCTTTCAGGTTGGGAGAGATTGTATAAACGAGATTTAGGCAGCTTGGCGCCTGGGGTAATTAATAGGGCAATCGTACTCCCTGTGCGGGGGCAAGTACCTGAACACCACTCTCAGAGAACACATCCGAAAATTCAGAGATTTGGCATTGTCCAAGGAGGTAGGTCTCTCATGAAAGGCAAATGCATCTTTCAATCCCTCTGAAAGACCATGGCAAAATTGACTTCGGAGTGCAGCATCATTCCAACCAGTATCAGCTGCCCATCTCCGAAATTCTGAGCAGTATATCTCTGCGGATCGTTTACCCTGACATAAAAGACATAGACTGGACTAAGCCAGAGCAATACGATCCAGATCATCATATATCTGACCCAGGGCTAAAAAGAATTCATCCACCGGCAGCGAAAAGGCCCAGGACTGAGCGTTATCCCTGAGCAGCGAGATGATGATCCCCACCCTCGGCTCCTCATCACCAGAGGAATGGGGAAGTAGGCGAAAATTAAGTTTGCAAGCCTCTCTAAAACGAACAAAATTCTCACTACCCCCGGAGAACGTATCCGGGAGCGAGATCTTAGGCTCAGAACAAACTCCATGAACGCAAGCTGAACCGGTCACCTGAAACTGAGAAAGAGTCTTACGGAGATCTGCTACCTCCAATGAAAGATCCTGCATGCGTTCAGTCAAAACTGAAACCGGATCCATGCTTGAGATGGTTTTGGCGGTTTATAATGTCACGGAAGGTGTACAGAAAACTAGAAGACACAAAATGAAGATCCGACTGACTGGATCCAAAACTAAGGAACAAAAGGGAGAGCCCTGCATCAGACCTGGCTCTCTCCCTAACCCCAATGGTAGATGATCGCATATCCTCGTACCTCGACTGTATAACACCTGAATACCCTATAATAGTGAGGGGACATGACCACCGGCTCCCTACACTTGATACGGAGGGAGTCAGGGTCACCTGGGATCCAGCAAGCAGGAAAACACAAATGAACGAACAAAACTTATCTGTAGAAGACTCAGTAGTAGGATCAGCATGCACACACTCCAGAAAGTAATATAAACCGCAAAGTGATGCAGTATGGGGAGGGATTTAAAGGTATGCAATCAGTGCAACTACATGACAGCTGAGAGAGGCTAACGAGATGAGAAAATGAAAGCAAAACAAAAGGAACCTCAAGGAGGAGGTTCTGAAGGACGTCTGTCAGAGCTTCTCAGATGTCTGGTGGTGACAGATATTGCTGCATTTGTGGGAGGGGAGGCTGATTACAAGGCTAATTATATGTACCTGTGGGCCCAGGCTGGCTGATTACTAGGCTATTTATAGGCACCTGTGGGCCCAGGCTGACGCCGATTCAGCTGATTTCATTACCTCAGAGTCAGCTCTAGGATACAGCAGCATGGTGTGGAGGCGCCTTACGGCTGGGCAACGGCAGAATGTCTCAGGAGGGCGCTGGTATTCATAGTAGGATCGGAGTTGTTTGCATGGGATCCACGCTGCGGTCCGCGACATGTAGCGCTCTGGGATGAAGCAGAGTTTGGGCGCTAATGGTCGAGCGATGGTTGTTAGTATTGTTTGTCCGGCTATTCAGAGGCCTGGTGGGGCCATTGCATACAGTTATTGGGGTAGCATGTGCTTAGAGCAGGCATGGTTGTATGTTTTCTGATACCTGGTTTACGTGCGGGGCGCGTGTCTGCAGTTGGCTTAAGCTATGCACGCCGTGTTTAAGTGATGGTAAATGTGTGTCAATGGTCGATTTAAAAAAAAAACAAAACAAAAAAAAACAAAACAGAAACATCGTACGGAGGCTCTTTCACGCCTGGGCAATGACAGAAAGTTCTGGTGTTCACGGTAGAATCAGACTCGTTTACACGAGACCCACATTACGGTCTGCGACTTGTCATACGCTGGGACGAAGCAGAGTTGGGCGCTATGGTCAAACGACTGTGGTTAGCATATTTTGTCCGGCTGTTCAGGGGCTTGTTGGGAGCTATTGAATATTGTTATTGGGGCAAGCATGCGCCTAGAATAGGTATGGTCGCATGTTTTCTGATACTGGTTACATACGGGGCGCATGTCTCAAAGCTACGCACGCTGTGTTTAAGTGATGGTATTTTATTCATTTAGTTTTTGGAAGGGTCATGTATCAATGGTCGTTTAATGAAAAAAACAAACAAAAAAAAACAGCATTGTGTGGCAGCTCGTTCACGCCTGGGTAAACAGCAAAAGGTGCCAGGCGAATGCTGGTGCTCATGGTAGGATCGAACTTGCTGCACAGGACTCTCACTGCGGTCCGCGATTTTCAGTCTGGGATGAAGAGGGTTGGGCGCTAATAGTCGCATGTTGGTGGTTAGGATTGTTGCGTTTAGGGGTTTGGGGGGGTCTACTGTATATATAGTTATTGGTATGATAGATGCCTAAAATTAGGCAGGAATGAGCAGGAAAAAATAAATAAATAAATTAAAATGGTTGCATGTTTAACTGTCACCTGTTTTACATGTGGGGAGCACGTCGGCAGTTAGCGCCGGACATGCAAGGTGTCGGTAAATGTGTATCAGTGGTCTGTGTATGGGGGCACATTGGGGCAGATTTGGTCAAGGCGTCTGTAATTGAGTTCTAATGTTCTTGTATGTAAGTGTGTTTAATCTATAAACATTATTTTATTAGCAAGCATGTGTCAGCGGTTCCGTGCTATAGAAACATAGAATGTGTCGGCAGATAAGAACCATTTGGCCCATCTAGTCTGCCCAATATACTAAATACTATGGATAGCCCCTGGCCCTATCTTATATGAAGGATGGCCTTATGCCTATCCCATGCATGCTTAAACTCCTCCACTGTATTTGCAGCCGTCACTTCTGCAGGAAGGCTATTCCATGCTGTTTATAGGTGCACTATATGTCTATCAATTGGCGTTGCATCAGGGTTTATGTTCAACCATGTTTATGTCTTTCTTTGGCCAATACGAGTCTCGCACGCATGGCTCCGCCATTAGTCTCTCACGCAAGGCTCCGCCATTAGAGTCTCTCACGCATGGCTTCTCCGTTTTAGTGTTACACATATAACTCCGCCATTAGAGTCTCTCACGCATGGCTCCGCCATTAGAGTCTCACCCTTGGCTTCTCCATTTTAGTGTTACACATATAACTCTGCCATTAGAGTCTCTCACGCATGGCTTCTCTGTTTTAGTTTAACACATTTGACTCCGCCATTAGAGTCTCTCACGCATGGCTTCTCTGGTTTAGTTTTATACATATGACTCCGCCATTAGAGTCTCTCACGCATGGCTCCGCCATTAGAGTCTCTCACGCATGGCTTCTCCGTTTTAGTGTTACACATATAACTCTGCCATTAGAGTCTCTCACGAATGGCTCTGCCATTAGTCTCTCACGCATGGCTTCTCCGTTTTAGTGTTACACATATAACTCCGCCATTAGAGTCTCTCACGCATGGCTCCGCCATTAGAGCCTCTCACGCATGGCTTCTCAGTTTTAGTTTTATACATATGACTCCGCCATTAGAGTCTCTCACGCATGGCTCCGCCATTAGAGTCTCTCACGCATGGCTTCTCCGTTTTAGTGTTACACATATAACTCTGCCATTAGTCTCTCACGCATGGCTTCTCCATTTTAGCGTTATACATATAACTCCACCATCAGAGTCTCTTACGCATGGCTCCGCCATTAGAGCCTCTCACGCATGGGTTCTCCATTTTAGTGTTACACATATAACTCCACCATTAGAGTCTCTCACGTATGGCTCCGCCATTAGAGCCTCTCACGCATGGGTTCTCCATTTTAGTGTTACACATATAACTCCACCATTAGAGTCTCTCACGTATGGCTCCGCCATTAGAGCCTCTCACGCATGGGTTCTCCATTTTAGTTTTATACATATGACTCCGCCATTAGAGTCTCTCACGCAAGGCTCCGCCATTAGAGTCTCTCACGCACGGCTTCTCCGGTTTAGTGTTACACATATAACTCCGCCATTAGAGTCTCTCACGCATGGTTCCGCCATTAGAGCCTCTCACGCTTGGCTTCTCCGTTTTAGTGTTACACATATAACTCCGCCATTTTAGGCCGGCTGTACTTTTATATGCTGAATCCCGATGTCTCTTTAGATCCTTATATACATACAATTCTACAGATTTTTGTATGTCACATGTGCAGCTACCTCATAATTATCCTCACCAGATTTGTTATAACTGGTATACTCTGGTGTGGGAATGTGATGGTAGTTAGGTGTTTGCCCTATTATTTTAGATTGTATTCTTATACAAACCCCAGCTATTTTTCTGTATTAACTTTTTCCATCTAGTTGATTTTGTTCTTTCTTGTGTATTTTTATTAATTTTTGGTATACTATACATGTCTGATAAATGTAATACATAATATTAGTGAAAAGGCCATGCTGATGAGTTGAATCTTTTAATCACACATGCTGTAGACCTGAACAGTTTGTGACATTGCATGCTGAATGTAGTTTCAAGGGCCTAGGAATGACCATTTAAAAGTATGTGGTATGAAAACATGATATCCTAAGGCCAGGGTAACGTGACAACTTATAGATGAAAAAATAAATATATATATATATATATATATATATATATATATATATATATATATATATATATATATATATTAGAAATAACTATTATACTTTTAGAATATATATCGCATTTCAATATCTAAATAATATTAACATTTAAGGCTTCTTTCACACTGGCGTTAGGCTTGTCCAGCAGGGGAACAGCCTGCCGGATCCGTACTAACGTTTGCACATGTGTTCTTCCGGACGTCCGCCTAGGCCCCCTATTTACTATAAATGGGAAGGGCTGGAGATGCGGCCGCAGCACAGCAAACATGCAGAGAGGAGGCCGGACAAATACCGCAGGACATTATTATTATAGTGAATGGGGCTGGGCCGGACTTTGGGCAGCACACATGTGAAAACATTAGTATGGATCCAGCAGGCTGTTCTGGCAGGACAAGCCTAACTCCAGTGAAAGAAGCCTAAGGAGAAAGACTATTGAACAGATGCACATAGTTGCCATACGGCAATCAGTTTTCTTCCAGAAATTACTAACTAAGCTCTAGTGCACAGGGCTCACAGTAGGGCAGTGATATAAAACAGTACCTATAGATTTAGGTACAGTACCTATTGATCTACTGTATGTGGGACCCTGCTGTCTCCAATTTTACACAAATGTCTATTCTGCTGAATTCTGTATGAATTTTAGGGTATGGCTAGAGAGTCAGGTTTCTGCATACAGATTTGAAAGCCAAAATTAAAGCTGGATCATGAAAGAAGTGAAAGTGAGAGAAAGGGTAGATATGACTTTTTCTCTTTTTTGGCTTTCAAAACCGTATCAAGAAACCTGACTGTGCGGCCGTACCTTAGCAGAAAGAAAATCATGACATGCTCCATTGAATAATGCATGAAGGATGCCACATGGACTTTATATACCTTTTACCGGTTCTGTGCATGCAAGTCTACATGAATGAGTGACATGTGCATGATACCCTAGGGTGGTTTACCTGGTACAAGATCTGGATTTTTTATGGTAATGGTCTGGTACAAGATCTGGATGTTCCTGGAGAGATATACCGAATGGAAAAGTATTTAGGAAAAGTAGAGGGATGGTCAAAAATCTGGCAACTAAAATTTAATGTTGATAAGTGCAAGATAATGCACATGGGGTGTAAAAACCCAAGAGCAGAATATAAAATCAGCGATACAGTCCTAACCTCAGTATCTGAGAAAAGGGATTTAGAGGTCATTATTTTAGAAGACTTAAAGGTAGGCAGACAATGTCATAGAGCAGCAGGAGATGCTAGCAGAATGGTTGGGTGTATAGGGAGAGGCATTACCAGTAGAAAGAGGGAGTTGCTCATGACAGAGCACTAAGTGAGAACTTATTTGGAGTATTGTGCTCAGTACTGGAGACCATATCTCCAGAAGGATATTGATACTTTGGAGAGAGTCCAGAGAAGAGCTACTAAACTAGTACATGGATTGCAGGACAAAACTTACCAGGAAAGAATAAAGGACCTTAACATGTATAGCTTGGAAGAAAGACAAGACAGATATGATAGATGGATATGATAGAAACTTTAAAATACATAAAGGGAATCAACAAGGTAAAAGAGGAGAGAATATTTAAAAGAATACAAACTGCTACAAGAGGACATAGTTTTAAATTAGAAAAGGTTTAAAAGTAATATCAGGCAGTATTACTTTACTGAGAGGGTAGTGGATGCATGGAATAGCCTTCCTGCAGAAGTGGTAGCTGCAAATACAGTAAAGGAATTGAAGCATGCATGGGTAGGCATAAGGCCATCCTTCATATAAGATAGGGCCAGGGGCTATTCATAGTATTCATTATAATGGGCAGACTAGATGTGCCAAATGGTTCTTATCTGCCGATACATTGTATGTTTCCCTTACGCCCATGACAGCACCCTTGAGAGACCGCCTCCATCCAGGACAGGAAACAGGAACTTTCGTGGAGAGCTCATAAGGAGGAGCATGGCCCCTTCATGGTTCCTGTTTCTTGTCCTAGACAGAGGATGGTCCGTGGAGACCCAAAAAGTTTTAGGCTGCAGGGCCCCTGAGAGTCGGTTCGGAGTGGGGTTACCTGTCCCGGCGTAAGTCTCCTCTAGGAGCCAACGGCGTAAGTCTGGTGCTAGCTGCTGGGGTCCGGGTTATGCCACGCTGCCGCTACTCTGCAGTCCCGGCCGCACTGGGAGGTGCGTCTGGCACGCCGGCCCTTCCTGACAGTGTTCAGGCGGGCCGGGGCCTCCCTCCTCACCACGCATCGCAGGGGGAAAAAATCTTGCGAGCCAAGCGAGATCCGGATCTCGGCTGCGAGACTTCCGGTATTTGGAACGCACGCAGCGTGCGTTCCGGAAGTAGAAAGTGGATTTCCTATTAATGGCCGCAGATAGCTCCAGCAGGACCCGACTGAGGGAATTCTCACCCACAGGAGGTGCGCGGTCAGTAGCAGCCCAGCCAGCCTCATAGGAAGCCGGAGTTTGGATCCTGGGAATCACTCTATCCCACAGCACCATTGAGGAAGAGAGTGCCCAAAGCGCCGATCAGCAGGAGGGTCATGAGAGCAGACCGGTACTCCTGGTGGAGTAAGGGGGATCTTTCCCCATCACTTTTTTTCCTTTAGTCATGCTAAATCCCCTTTCCCTTTGTCTTGCCTTTTAGACTATAAAAGAGGGGCCTAGAAAGGCGGTCTCAAAAACCAGAGGGAAAGAATGTGCCGTCTGTAAAAAGAAACTTGCACCCTCTTGGTAAAAAATGCTATGTCAACGTTGCATTGAGAAACTAATGGAGGAAGAGTCCCCATCCCTTCTGCAGAGTATTAGGGAGATGGTGAAGACAGAGGTCTCTGATTCCTTGAAAGATTTCAAAAAGAGCCTCCCCTCTGTAGCCTCGAGCTCCCTTGGAACCAGATCAGGCATGGCTAATAAATCTGACTCAGATCCATTAGAAGAAAGTGAACCAGGGGAAATCCTAGATAGCCCAGACTCGTCCCAGGATGAAGAATCCACTGGCAGACCACTTTTTCCCCGGATGATACGGAAGCTTTACTAATGAGCAGTCCGTGCTACCATGAAGGTAGACGAATCCAGAGACCCAAAATCCGTTCAGGATATCATGTTTGGCGACCTAGGGCAGAAAAAATCCAATTTTTCCCGTGAATGAGAATATAACATTTTTGATACAAAAAGAATGGAAAAAACCTGCAAAAAATTTTTGGGTCCCTAAAAATGTGAAAAAGAAGTATCCTTTTGATGAGGCGGACTCAGTTAATTGGGACAGGCCTCCTAAGTTGGATACATCTGTTGCAAAGATCTCCAAAAAAAAAAATCGGCTCTACCATTTGAGGACTTGGGTACTCTTAAAAGACCCTATGGATAAGCGAGCGGAAGTTTACCTCTAAAAGCAACACTGGAAAATGCCGCGCTCTTCCACAGGAAGCCAGGAGCCCGGACCTCGCCCTGAACCTTGGGCGCACAACGGATCCCAAAAGAAAGAAAGATGGTCCAGCTTCACTGAAAAATACTTGAGGCTTTATTCAATCCCGTGCAGATAAAAACCAACATACAGCAATGCAGAAAATCGACCGGTTTCGGATCACTGTAGATGCGGATCCTTAGTCATGATGGCACATCATGACTAAGGATCCGCATCTACAGTGATCCGAAACCGGTCGATTTTCTGCATTGCTGTATGTTGGTTTTTATCTGCACGGGATTGAATAAAGCCTCAAGTATTTTTCAGTGAAGCTGGACCATCTTTCTTTCTTTTACCTCTAAAAGGTTTGGGAGACCTCAGCTCAAGCTTTTAAAGGGAACCTGTGACCAGGATTTTGGGTATAGAGCTGATGACATGGGTTGCTAGATGGCCGCTAGCACATCCGCAATACCCAGTCCCCATAGCTCTGTGTGCTTTTATTGTGGAAAAAAAGAATTTGATACATGTGCAAATTAACCTGAGATGAGTCCTGTAAATGAGATGAGTCAGGGACAGGACTCATCTCAGGGTAATTTGCATATGTATCAAATCGTCTTTTTTCCACAATAAAAGCACACAGAGCTATGGGGACTGGGTATTGCGGATGTGCTAGCGGCCATCTAGCAACCCATGTCCTCAGCTCTTTACCCAAAATACCGGTGATGGGTTCCCTTTAAGCGGAATATTGCCGCCACATCCACTGTTAGGTCACTAAAGTTATGGCTAGAGGAATTAGAATCTCACATTCAGAATAAAACCCGGAGAGATCAATTATAAGCCGTTTTCCCCACTATACTAGACTTTATTTATGACGTCTCAGCGGATGCATTGAAATTAAACGCTAGGTCAGCTGCACTTTCTAATTCAGCCAGGCGAGCTATTTGTCTCAAAGGGTGGTCAGGAGACACGGGATCAAAAAATAAGCTTTGCGCAATTCCTTTTCAGGGCGACTATCTTTTTGGGTCTGTCTTAGAAGACCTTTTGGATAAGGCTTCAGACAATAAAAAAGGATTCCCTATCTCCAGACCCCCCAAGACACAGCGTTTTTTTTGCAAAAACAAGAAGGATTTTTTATAAGGGCCAGAGAAAAGACTTTAGAGCAGACAATAAGAATAGGAAAGGCAAGGGCTTCCTGTTCAGTTCCTAATCTTCCTCAGCCTCTAAACCCTCTGAGCAATGACGGTTTCTCTCCCATGGACGGCAGACTTACTCACTTCCTTCACGCTTGGGAGAAAATCTCCTCAAGCCCCTGGATTTTAAGCGTCATAAGGGAAGGTTTTTGCCTAGAGTTTGTCTCTCACCCACCGGACAGATTTAAAATCACAAATTTCCCAGGAAATTCGGGGAAAAAAAAATCTAGCTTTTCAACAGGAGATTGCATCTTTACTTCGAAAAAAAATTCTAATCCCGGTGCCAGAGTCGGAGGAAGGCAGGGGCTTCTACTCTTCCCTTTTTCTGGTTCCCAAACCAGATGTAACATTCAGAACTATCATAAATTTAAAAGATCTAAATCAGTCCCTCTCTTACAAAAAATTCAGAATGGAGTTGATCCAGTCAGTTTTAAAACATCTTTTCGGGGGCTGTTTCATGGCTACAATAGACATAAGAGATGCATACTATCACATCCCTATTCAGGTAGACTATCAAAAATTTCTCAGAGTCGCTGTTTCAATAGGAGGTCACATTCATCACCTACAATATACGGCACTTCCCTTTGGGATTTCTCAGACTCCCAGACTATTCACGAAAGTCATGGCAGAAGTCATGGCTCATATAAGAGAAAGAGACATTCTAGTAATTCCTTACCTAGACGATCTCTTGGTGGTAGCGGGGATGAAAAGGAGGCAAAGCTCCATTGCTTGGATGTAAAAAGATGCCTATCTCATTACCTGGAGGTTACTAGTCAGTGGAGGAAAACCTCAAAGCTATTCATTCAATTTAGTGGGAAGAATAAGGGTCTCCCAGCCTCTACTAAATCCCGTTCCAGATGGATTATGAGCGCCATTACTTTGGCCTATTCTTCAGCTGGAAAGACTCCCCCGAAGGGTTGTGGTGCTCATTCCACTAGATCAGTTTCCACCACTTGGGCAGAAAGGGCCGACACTATCTTAGAACAGATTTGTAGAGCAGCCACATGGCAGTCACCCTGTACCTTCTTTCGTCACTACAGACTAGACCTAGGCACAAGAGAACAACTAGCTTTCGGTAGGAAAGTTCTCCAGGCAGTAGTCCCCACCTAAAAAAGGGATTTCTATTCTAGTCGTCTCTCAAGGGTGCTGTCATGGGCGTAAGGGAAATATAAGATTACACTTACCGGTAATCACTTTTCCATAAGCCCATGACAGCACCCGGGAAAAAAAAGAGACAAAAAATATGTATATATACACACACACACACACATGTGTTTATATGGTTATATATATATATATATATATATATATATATATATATATATATATATATATGTATGAAAAATGTGTAAGAGTGTATTTTAGGACAAGTTCTTGCGGTTAACTGGTGGTCTTGGGGCCATGCTCCTCCTTATGAGCTCTCCACGAAAGTTCCTGTTTCCTGTCCTGGATGGAGGCGGTCTCTCAAGGGTGCTGTCATGGGCTTATGGAAAAGTGATTACCGGTAAGTGTAATCTTAAATTTCTAAGTATCTATGTCTTAGCAGAAAGGATTCATAGAAACACAGAAGTAGAAATTGAACCATATCTAAAAGTTTTTCTGTTACATTACTTTTTCTAGCTGACAGCAATGTTCTCTTTCACAAATTTAATTATTTAAACCTAACATGTTTTATTAGTATGCAGAATCTGGTAATCAGACAGCTTATATTTGATTTACTTATGTTTTCTGGGCTGGTTTACAACATCTCGGTGCGAGAAGTACTTCGGGGCACAAGCATCAGAGCATGATTAAAAGAAAAAACAGGTCTACATTATTAATCAAGAAGGGAAGAAAAGTTGCCATAAAGTAGTGAAATGTTTGCTTCAGTGCAATACTAAACACACTATGACTTTAACCCCTTAAGGACTCGGCCCTATTTCACCTTACGGACTTGGCCATTTGTTTGCAAATCTGACCAGTGTCACTTTAAGTGCTTATAACTTTAAAATGCTGTGACTTATCCAGGCCATTCTGAGAATGTTTTTTCGTCACATATTGTACTTTATGACAGTGGTAAAATGAAGTAAAAAAAAATCTGTTTTTAATTTCTCTACTTCAATGATAAATAGTAATACCTCCAAAAATAGTTATTACTTTACATTCCCCATATGTCTACTTCATGTTTGGATCATTTTGGGAATGATATTTTATTTTTTGGGGATGTTACAAGGCTTAGAAGTTTAGAAGTAAATCTTGAAATTTTTCAGAAATTTTCAAATACCCAATTTTTTAGGGAGCAGTTCAGGTCTGAGGTCGCTTTGCGAGGCTTACATAATAGCGCTTTGCAAGGCTTACATAATAGAAACCACCCAAAAATGACCCCATTCTATAAACTATCCCCTCAAGGTATTCAAAACTGATTTTACAAACGTTGTTAACCCTTTAGGTGTTCCACAAGAATTAATGGAAAACAGAGATACAATTTAAAAATTTCATTTTTTTGGCAGATTTTCCATTTTATTTTTTTCCTGTTACAAAGCAAGGGTTAACAGCCAAACCAAACTTAATATTTATGGCCCTGATTCTGTAGTTTACAGAAACACCCCATATGTGGTCGTAAACTACTGTACGGGCACACAGCAGGGAGCAGAAGGAAAGGAATGCCATACGGTTTTTGGAAAGCAGATTTTGCTGGACTGTTTTTTTTGACACCATGTCCCATTTGAAGCCCCCCTGATGCACCCCTAGAGTAGAAACTCCATAAAAGTGTCCCCATCTAAGAAACTACACCCCTCAAGGTATTCAAAACTGATTTTACAAATATCGTTAACCCTTTATGTGTTCCACAAGAGTTATTGGCAAATGGAGATGAAATTTCAGAATTTCAATTTTGACAAATTTTCAATTTTTCCCAGTAACAAAGCAAGGGTTAACAGCCAAACAAAACTCTATTTATGGCCCTGATTCTGTAGTTTACAAAAACATCCCATTTGTGGTCGTAAACTACTGTACGGGCACACGGCAGGGCTCAGAAGGAAAGGAATGCCATACGGTTTTTGGAAGGCAGATTTTGCTGGACTGTTTTTTTTGACACCATGTCCCATTTGAAGCCCCCCTGATGCACCCCTAGAGTAGAAACTGTTGGTACTAGTTTAGGGTACATATGATTTTTGGTTGCTCTATATTATACTTTTTGTGAGGCAAGATAACAAGAAATAGCTGTTTTGGCACCGTTTTTATTTTTTGTTATTTACAACATTCATCTGACAGGTTAGATCATGTAATATTTTTATAGACCAGGTTGTCACGGATGTGGCGATACCTAATAATAACTAATATGTATACTTTTTTTATTTATGTAAGTTTTACACAATGATTTCATTTTTTAAGCAAAAAAAAATCATGCTTTAGTGTTTCCATAGTCTGAGAGCAATAATTTTTTCAGTTTTTGGGCGATTACCTTGGGTAGGGTATGATTTTTGCGGGATGAGATGACGGTTTTATTTGCACTATTTTGGGGTGCGTGTGACTCTTTGATCGCTTTCTATTACACTTTTTGTGATGTAAGGTGACAAAAAAATGGTGTATTTAGCACTGTTTTTTATTTTGAATTTTTTACGGTGTTCATCTGAGGGGTTAGGTCATGTGATATGTTTATAGAGCCAGTCGATACGGACGCAGCGATACCTAATATGTATACTCCCCTCCCCCCCTTTTTTTACCAATTTTTTTAACTTTATTTGGGGAAATTACGTTTTTGTTTATTTTTACTTGATATTTTTTCAATTTTTTGGGGGGAAAACTTTATTTTTTCAAAAAAATTTTCACTTTATTTTTTGTCCCACTTTAGGACTTGAACTTTTGGGGGTCTAATCCTTTACAATGCATTCCAATACTTCTGTATTGGAATGTATTGGCTGTATGAGTAATACTGTGTGTATTACTCATACAGCTTCCGGCCTGTGAGATCCAGGGGGCTGGATCTCACAGGCTCGTCACCGGAAGACAGCGCGATGCCTTCCTTAGACATCGCGCTGCCTTCCATGCCATCAGGTCCCCCCCCACAGCCGCATGGGGACCCGATGGAACCGCCCGCTGCCACCGCAAGTAAAAGCTGCAAACCGCAGGTCTGAATTGACCTGCGGTTTGCGGCGATCACCGATATGGGGGGGGGGGGGGGGGTTTAGTCCCTTAGGGGTTAAGTTCAGATTTTCTAATTTAGCAAAATAGTAGAGGAAATGGAAAGTAATAGTGCTATACCTTTATTAGATATCTAAAAAGCATCACAGACATGCTAATGAAGATGCTGGTGATTATCATTTTTACCATTGGCTAAGCTTCTCTGATCTCCAGGGATCTGTTGTTGTCACCCAGTTTTATTTTGGTTTAAACCTAAGGGCATTATCCTGGAATTTACCATTTAACCCCTGTACAGTGAGGTCACATAGCGCAAGTGGGGTCCTCATAGGGATCCCAAGGATATTAGACATATGCTAAATAAAGAAAAGCCTAAACTTTAGCCTGCCTAGCCAGCCCCCAGCCATATTGTGTGTGGGAAAAACTAGCCCACATATGATATAATGCATGAAAAACTTTACTACTCATATAATTAATGCACATGATTGGATAAGTAACATGATACATAAAAGACAATACTACTCATATTGAAGTAAACCATAATCAATGCGGGTGTTAAATAAAGTGCATGTGTGCAAGAAAGTGCAAATCAAGTGCTCCTCAATAAAAAGTGCAAAGTGTAACAGATACAATATCATTATGACATAAATGCATGAAAAGATATTAAATTCAAGAGTTCATTATAATATTATCTCCATGTACAATACACAATTCACTCTATGGAATATTTCCATAGGGCAAAGTGCAAGTGCCATGACCAATGTAAGATAATGGATATCCAATGACTTATGGAAAATGTTAGGGTACATGCTATGTGGAGTTGGCAAAAATGTACAAAATTAAAAAAAAACTTTCCAGATCCACCACAATGAGAGGTATAAATAAATGCCACTAATAAAACTACGCCAATAACAATTTGTGTGAAAACATGCGATATGTGGGCAGCCACTGTGGAGCGTATATCTCCACAACACCTCACAGGATTTGGATTAGCCTTGCCCCATATTTAATGGGATGATCAGCGGCTTTTTCTAGATCAGTCTGAGGTATGAATTAACTGATTAATATACATCACATGAATCACTATGCGATTGGATGATGGGAATATAAAATGGACAGGGACCTGTTTACTTGTACGTCCCCAGGAAGAAGCTTGGGTGAAATGTACGCCGAGGTGTTGCTAGTCCCAGGATCCATTGGTCTGTTGCCTTTATCTTATTATAATGATAATAATAGGATTGATTGCAGTAGGGTAATTGATGTTTGTTGTACTTTACCTTACATATTTGGAGCAACTTCATTATACTGGTAAAGTTACTTTGAATGCTCTACTATTACTTTGATATTAAGTAGTGGTTCATAGGTGTGCGCAGCCTATTGCATTAGGATGTGCACCCTAAAGAACAAACACATACGCCCCGTGCACGTGTGTATGTGTATGTATATATATATATATATATATACACCTCACCGTAGCGTTGCCGTGACTCCGCCTCTGCGCCTAAGAACAATATATAGGGGGGAGGGCACATAATATACCACAGTCAAAAATGGGGGGGGGGGGGGGGACACTAATAATTTTCACCATCATACTACTGAAAAAAAACTAAATAAGTTTATATAAATAAGATTACAAAATACGAGAGTATTGCGGTATGCAGGGATACCTTATTGTACTATCCTAATACTTAAAAGACAAACTTTCAAGAGTTTTCCTTTCTTCCTCGGTATTGCTTCAGACCTGAGAAAGAGAGAAACACTCAAAAACTTTTCTTTAGAGTTTAAAGCAGTTTCAGCACTATAATAAAATATTTTACTTGCAAAAGAAGCTATTCAATCGTCTGCTGTGCCGTCCTCTGCTTGCTTCCGCGGATCTTCCCCTCCTTTCAGTCTCTCCTCAGTGCGCAGGTGTTATGGGGTACCTGTGAATGACACACTGTTATGGGGTACCTGTGGATGACACACTGTTATGGGGTACCTGTGGATGACACACTGTTATGGGGTACCTGTGGATGACACACTGTTATGGGGTACCTGTGGATGACACACTGTTATGGGGTACCTGTGGATGACACACTGTTATGGGGTACCTGTGGATGACACACTGTTATGGGGTACCTGTGGATGACACACTGTTATGGGGTACCTGTGGATGACACACTGTTATGGGGTACCTGTGGATGACACACTGTTATGGGGTACCTGTGGATGACACACTGTTATGGGGTACCTGTGGATGACACACTGTTATGGGGTACCTGTGGATGACACACTGTTATGGGGTACCTGTGGATGACACACTGTTATGGGGTACCTGTGGATGACATATGATTGAGGAGGGCTATCAGTGTAAATTATGCAGGGGGTAATATAACTAAGGGGTATCAGGGTACACTATACAGGGGTAATATAACTGAGGAGGGCTATCAAGGACATAAGTTATATTACCCCTGTATAATGTCCCCTGATATACAGGGGTAATATAAATTAGGAGGGCTATCAGAGGACATTATACAGGGGTAATATAACTTATGTCCTTGATAGCCCTCCTCAGTTATATTACCCCTGTATATTAATATCCCCTGATACCCCTTAGTTATATTACCGCTATATAATAAAGTACACTGATACCCCTTAGTTATATTACCCCGCCCTGTATAATTTAACCTGATACCCCTCAGTTATATTATATAACTGAGGGGTATCAGGGTACATTATACAGAGGGAAATATAACTAAGGGGTATCTAAGCAAGGAGGGCTATCAGGGACATAATACAAGGGTGAGGGGTAAGATAAGTTATATTACCCCTGTATAATGTCTGATAGTAGCCTAGCCCTCCTCAGTTATATTACCCCTCATGTACCCTGATTCCCCTAGTTATATTACCCCCTGTATAATTTACCCTGATACCCCTCAGATATATTATATAACTGAGGGGTATCAGGGTAATACAGGGGACAACAGAGGAGGCGTAGCACTGTGGGAACGGGGTACATACTTAGTTTTTTATATGCCCTCACCTCACACAGGGTTGTACAGGGCTAGACAGGGGAGGTGGGAATTTTTCTCTTCACCTCACTAGCTAGCAGGTGGCCAGGCGCGCAGGGTACTCAGATGCAGCGTGACGTGACGTCAACTGAGCCTGCGCCGCACAGCACGCACTCCCTCTCTGCCTCCGCCGGGTCCGGGACTCCGCCCCCTATGTGAATACTAGTCACCGCTCCCGGCAGCCCAGAGCCAGGTATTGTAAATGAATTGACAGGCCCAGGCACACCCCGTGCGCACACCTATGTAGTGGTTAACTGCATATTGTATATTTTATTGTGCACCATATTGCTGAGAATACAGTGATTGGATTCTGCTTTACAGCCGCAGAATCACCCTTTGCTGTGGATACTCTTATATTTCATAGACCATTATTAATAGTGTCTTAATAAAGATGCTTTAACTGATCAAGTGTGGTATTAATTTTGTGGTCTTATGGGTAGAGTTGAGCGAACACCTGGATGTTCGGGTTCGAGAAGTTCGGCCGAACTTCCCGAAAATGTTCGGGTTCGGGATCCGAACTTCGTCCCGAACCCGAACCCCATTGAAGTCAATGGGGACCCGAACTTTTCGGCACTAAAAAGGCTGTAATACAGCCCAGGAAAGGGCTAGAGGGCTGCAAAAGGCAGCAACATATAGGTAAATCCCCTGCAAACAAATGTGGATAGGGAAATGAATTAAAATAAAAATTAAATAAATAAAAATTAACCAAAATCAATTGGAGAGAGGTCCCATAGCAGAGAATCTGGCTTCCCGTCACCCACCACTGGAACAGTCCATTCTCAGATATTTAGGCCCCGGAACCCAGGCAGAGGAGAGAGGTCCCGTAACAGAGAATCTAGCTTCATGTCAGCAGAGAATTAGTCTGCATGTCATAGCAGAGAATGAGGCTTCACGTCAGCCACCACTGCAACAGTCCATGGCATAAGTTTAGGCCAAGCACCCAGGCAGAGGAGAGAGGTCCCTTAACAGACAATCTGGCTTCATGTCAGCAGAGAATTAGTCTGCATGTCATAGCAGAGAATGAGGCTTCACGTCACCCACCACTGCAACAGTCCATTGGCATATATTTAGGCCCAGCACCCAGGCAGAGGAGAGAGGTCCCGTAACAGACAATCTGGCTTCATGTCAGCAGAGAATCAGTCTGCATGTCATAGCAGAGAATCAGGCTTCACGTCACCCACCACTGTAAGAGTCCATTTTCATAAATTTAGGCCCAGCACCCAGGCAGAGGAGAGAGGTCCCGTAACAGAGGATCTGGCTTCATGTCAGCAGAGAATCAGTCTGCATGTCATAGCAGAGAATCAGGCTTCACGTCACCCAACATTGGAACAGTCCATTGTCATATATTTAGGCCCCGGCACCCAGACAGAGGAGAGGTTCATTCAACTTTGGGTAGCCTCGCAATATAATGGTAAAATGAAAATAAAAATAGGATTGAATGAGGAAGTGCCCTGGAGTCCAATAATATATGGTTAAGGGGAGGTAGTTAATGTCTAATCTGGACAAGGGACGGACAGATCCTGTGGGATCCATGCCTGGTTCATTTTTATGAACGTCAGCTTGTCCACATTGGCTGTAGACAGGCGGCTGCGTTTGTCTGTAATGACGCCCCCTGCCGTGCTGAATACACGTTCAGACAAAACGCTGGCCGCCGGGCAGGCCAGCACCTCCAAGGCATAAAAGGCTAGCTCTGGCCACGTGGACAATTTAGAGACCCAGAAGTTGAATGGGGCCGAACCATCAGTCAGTACGTGGAGGGGTGTGCACATGTACTGTTCCACCATGTTAGTGAAATGTTGCCTCCTGCTAACACGTTGCGTATCAGGTGGTGGTGCAGTTAGCTGTGGCGTGTTGACAAAAGTTTTCCACATCTCTGCCATGCTAACCCTGCCCTCAAAGGAGCTGGCATTGACATAGCTGCCTTGGCGACCTCTTGCTCCTCCTCTGCCTTGGCCTTGGGCTTCCACTTGTTCCCCTGTGACATTTGGGAATGCTCTCAGTAGCGCGTCTACCAACGTGCGCTTGGTATGGTATGGATTTAGTGACAGAATTAGACTGGGATATGCACAGTAGCGTGTGTGTGTGTGAAGTTATTCTGAATGACCCTATGTGCACCTTGAATATTATATACCCTTTTAGGGATAGATTTCAAATAGCTCTGATATAGCAGAAACCACTAAATTATGAAATTGCTAAATTGGGAATTGTATTTCAACCCAGAACAAAAAATGTGCTTTGACGGACACTAAATAACTTTCCCAGCCACAACAGGACAGCGGTCACGAGAGATTTAGCGGGATATAAATTTGAGGCCTAGTATTTAGGCGCTGGGTGACCGGTATGGATTTAGTGACAGAATTAGACTGGGATATGGCCAAAAAATAACCACACTATTGCTGGTTAAATGCACTTGGTGACGGGTGCAGCTTGCCCCTGATGTAGTATATGGCCAAAAAATGAACAGACTATTGCTGGTTAAATGCACTTGGTGTCACAGCTTGACCAACCACACTACTGAGGGTTAAATGCACTTGGTGACGGGCGCAGCTTGCCCATGATGTAGTATATGGCCAAAAAATGAACAGACTATTGCTGGTTAAATGCACTTGGTGACAGGCACAGCTTGCCCCTGATTTAGTATATGGCCAAAAAATGAACAGACTATTGCTGGTTAAATACACTTGGTGTGATAGCTTGACCAACCACACTACTGAGGGTTAAATGCACTTGGTGACGGGCGCAGCTTGCCCCTGATGTAGTATATGGCCAAAAAATGAACAGACTATTGCTGGTTAAATGCACTTGGTGACGGGCGCAGCTTGCCCCTGATTTAGTATATGGCCAAAAAATGAACAGACTATTGCTGGTTAAATGCACTTGGTGTGACAGCTTCACCCTGATGTAGGCTTTAGCCAAAAAACAACCACACCATTGAGGGTTAAATGCACTTGGTGACAGGCGCAGCTTGCCCCTGATGTAGTATATGGCCAAAAAATAAACAGACTATTGCTGGTTAAATGCACTTGGTGTGACAGCTTCACCCTGATGTAGGCTTTAGCCAAAAAACAACCACACCATTGAGGGTTAAATGCACTTGGTCGCAGCTTGTGCTGGCGCACCACAAGACACAAAATGGCCGCCGATCACCCCAGAAAAATGTGACTGACAAACGGTCTGGGCAGCCTAAAAACAGTGAGCAATTGAGTATCAGCAGCTCAATGACCCACAGCTGCAGATCGATCAATAATCAAGTCCTTTGGAGGAGTTAATCTGCCTAATCTCGCCCTACTGTCGCAGCCGCAACCTCTCCCTACGCTAATCAGAGCAGAGTGACGGGCGGCGCTATGTGACTCCAGCTTAAATAGAGGCTGGGTCACATGGTGCTCTGGCCAATCACAGCCATGCCAATAGTAGGCATGGCTGTGATGGCCTCTTGGGGCAAGTAGTATGACGCTTGTTGATTGGCTGCTTTGCAGCCTTTCAAAAAGCGCCAAGAAAGCGTCACAAAAGCGCCAAGAAAGCGACGAACACCGAACCCGAACCCGGACTTTTACGAAAATGTCCGGGTTCGGGTCCATGTCACGGACACCCCAAAATTCGGTACGAACCCGAACTATACAGTTCGAGTTCGCTCATCCCTACTTATGGGTGTTAAAACTTGTAGTCAGTAACAAGCTGACTTCACGACAGGCACAGATTGTGCAAATTAAGTCCAAAGGCAGGGCAGACAGCTTAGGGTCAGTACAGTGATCAGACAGGGGTCAGGTCAGACGGCAAAGGGTCAGAAACCAGTAGACATGCAGAAGTTGGTACACGGGCAGACAAGCAGATTATAGCAGCTTTGTAGGATCTAGCAAGGTCAGACCGTGAGTGAGATAAACAGTACAGCATATATAGCAGTACCGACTAACACAGTAGAAGCAGCTACACACGGAACCGAAGGAGGATTAATCCTTGCAATACTGGAGAATGAGGTGAGGTTCAGTGAAGATTACCTCCAATAGACACACAGGACAGCAGTTCCTCAGGCCCACTGCCATAACACTGGAACTACGACAAACACATTGTGAGTGGAGCTGCTCCCATGCCCACCCAAGGTTTTAGGCAGCAGTGGGCCCAGACTTACTGAGGTAACAGTAATGCATGGTTGCATCTAATCTGTTAGGGCAGGAGTCACTTTAGACTTAATGCTTGTAAAGGGGGACAACTAGACGGCAGTCCCTAACTTAGGATACGTGCGGGAAGGACAGACAAAACAAATAACGGATAGTGAACGGACCGGGTCAAAACTAAGAGGACAACGCAGTACAGAGGGATAATCAAAGAATGGTCAGGAGAAGCCGGGGTCATAAATACCAGGAGAGTCGAGAAGTACCAAAGGAGTCCGCAAAGAATAGTCAGGTGGAAGCCGAGGTCAAAATACCAGGAGGGATGCACAGTACAGGAGGAGCAGGCAAAGGATCATCAGGGAACAGGATCAGGTAAGTATACAGGTATCCAACAAATGGCAGGAACCTAAATTAACAGGCAACCTGTGGCCAGCAGGCTGCCTGTATTTATAGTGGGGAGTGAGGGTCATGTGACGTGGCCAGCGTCACATGACCGACCAGTCGAGCACCGAGTGATCAGCTTGGCGCTCAAGGCAGACCTAGGAGCAGGGAGTCTCCCAGCTAACAAAGCTACCCTGGGAACGAGGTCAAACACAGATCCTCACTCCCGAAGCTAAGCAGCAGGTCTGCGGCTGATGGGAGACAGAGTGAGCCTTCATCACCTCGTTACAGTACTCCCCCTTTTACGAGGGGCCACCGGACCCAAGACTTCAGGCGTTCTAAATGAAATTTTCGAACAAGTCTAGGAGCATGAACCTCCCTGGCAGAGGCCCAAGATCTCTCTTTAGGTCCATACCCCTTCCAGTGAATCAGGTACTGCAAGGAATTACGCACCTTCCTGACATCCATTATTTTAGACACCACATACTCGACAGCATCATTAACAAGAACCGGCAAAGGCGAGGCTTTCGATGGTACTACCGGTTCAAAATATTTTTTAAGTAGAGATTTATGGAACACATTATGAATGTGGAATGACTTGGGCAGCTCCAACCTAAATGATATCGGGTTAATCACCTCCGTGATCTTATATGGTCCAATAAAACGAGGAGCAAACTTTTTAGAATCTACCTTAAGAGAGAGATTCTTGGAGGACAACCATACCTTATCCCCAACCTAAAAATTCACCCCCCCCTGAACGTCTCCTATCGGCCTTGAGTTTCTGAGAACTTTGAGCCTTTTCAAAGTTCGATTGAACCCGGGCCCAAACTGTGCACAGTTCAGAGGAGAGCCTATCTGCCTCAGGGTTAGAGGAATAGACCCAGAATGAAAACAGGGATGGAAACTATGGTTACAAAAGAAAGGTGAAACCCCAGCAGAAGAATTGACACGGTTTTTCAAAGCAAATTCAGCCAATGGAAGAAATTTAACCCATAATTGCTGGTCATCAGCAATATACAACCTCAAGAATTGTTCCACAGACTGATTAAGGCGTTCAGTCTGCCCATTACTCTCTGGGTGGTAGGCAGAGGAAAAAGACAATGAAATTTGACATTTTTGACAGAAGGCCCTCCAGAATTTGGACACAAACTGCACACTCCTGTCAGAAACAATATTTTCTGGGATACCATGCAATCGAACAATTTCTTTCACAAAAATAGATGCCAGGCTTTTGGAATTCGGGAGTTTAGACAGGGGAATGAAATGGACAATCTTGCTAAACCTATCAACTACCCAAACCACAGTCTTGCCGGCAGTAGGTCAGTTATAAAGTCCATCGAGATATAGGACCAGGGTCTACTAGGAATGGGTAGGGGTCGTAGGTTACCAGCAGGGCGAGTCCTAGGTGTCTTGGACCTGGCACAAACCTCACAGGCTGACACGTAGGACTTGACATCCCTAGTTAGAGTGGGCCACCAATAAGATCTAGAAACCAGATCCTTAGTGCCCTCAACACCAGGATGTCCACAAAAGGCAGAATCGTGACATTCAATCAACAGCTGGAGACTAAATTGTACGGGAACAAACAACTTATCTGTTGGGGTGGATACCGGTGCCAGATGTTGTTCAGACCTAATGCGAGCCGAGATATCCTGGGTTAGAGCAAAACCTAAGAACCGTTGTAAGGCCTTTAAGGATGAATGTCTTACCCATTCCATAATTCCTAGTACCTTACCAGGATCCATCTTGAAGGCGTGAGGAGTCAGAACATGCCCTAGAAACAGAATCTCCTGTATACCAAAGACACATTTCTCTTGCTTAGCGGATAGCTGATTCTCCCTCAACACATCTAATACTTGTTTAACATGAGACACATGGGATTCGAAGTCAAGAGAGAATATCAAAATGTCGTCAAGATAGATAATAACAAATTTACCTAAGAACTCCCTAAGAATGTCATTCATAAAGTTTTGGAACACAGCTGGGGCATTGCTGAGTCCAAAAGGCATCACCTGATATTCAAAGTGTCCTGCCGGGGTATTGAACGCCATCTTCCATTCGTCTCCCTCCTTGATTCGGATTAGATTGTATGCCCCTTATAGGTCAATCTTGGAAAACCAGGTTGCCCCCAGAACCTGGTTAAATAAATCCGGAATCAATGGAAGGGAGTATCTGTTCTGGACAGTGATTTTATTTAATCTCCGGTAATCGATACATGGCCTAAGACCACCATCTTTTTTCTTAACGAAGAAAAACCCCGCCCCCATAGGAGAGACAGAAGGTCTAATATGCCCTTTACCAAGGCTCTCCTTAATATAATCTTCCATGGCCTTGCGTTAAGGCTTAGAAAGATTATAAATTTTCCCCTTAGGAATCTTGGCCCCCTCTACTTGCTCTATGGTACAATCATAAGGTCTATGGGGGGTAGAACCTCCGGGGTTGGTGATGAGAATACATCAGAATATTCCCTAACAACAGTGGGTAAAGTATCAGACTTTACTGAGACCCCAGCCTGTACCACGGACAAGCACAAGTCACACTTAGGCCCCCATCTCACCAACTCCCTCTTGGACCAATCTATAGTGGGGTTATGTAGTCGGAGCCAAGGCAACCCTAGTACCACCTCAACCGGTAGGTTCTCCAAGACAAAAAGGGAACAGCGTACTCAGAGTCAATAAAGCTGGCCGCTGAGCCAGAATCAATAAAGGCCTTACCTGGTCATTTATCTACCCCCAGAGAAATCGTAATGGGTACCAAAAGCTTACATTTAGAAAAATCAGGGTGTACCTGGTCTTTAGGTTGCCTTGCCTTAGGAGACTTGACAGAGAGGACCTTCTTAGGACACTGGTTGATCCAATGGTCAGGATCTCCACAGTAAAAGCATTCTCCACGTCTGCAGTGAAGATTCCCTCGGGTCATGCCAACCTGCATGGGTTCATCGATGGAGACCTCAGCATTGTCTCTGGGATAGGCCTCTGGCTGGACCACCAACTGGGAAGAGAACTGTCGTCTCTCTCTAACCCATCGGTCAAGTCAGACAAGAAGGGTCATAATCTCCTCTAAGATCTCTGGAATTTGATAACTGACCAGAAGATCCTTTACATTATCAGACAGACCTGACCTCAACTGACTTTTCAGGGCTGGTTTGTTCCATCCTGAGGGGACACACCACCTTCTGAATTGGGTGCAATAATCCTCCGCAGGTAGATTGCCCTGAACCAGTGCCTTTAGAGCCGTCTTGGCTACCAGAGCCCTGTCTGGTTCATCATAGAGGGTACCCAGGGCCTGAAAGAACCCCTCCACAGAAGTTAAACCACTGGCGCCAGCAGGTAAAGAGAACGCCCAGTCCTGGGGATAACCCTGTAGTTGGGAAATGATAATGCCCACGCGTTGACTCTCGGGGCCAGAGGACACGGGGCGCAAACTGAAGTAAAGTCTGCAACTCTCCTTAAAAGAGAGAAACTTCTTCCGGTCTCCAGAAAAGGGTTCTGGAACTTCTGGGAGCTTAATCGGATGCTCAAAATGCGGACTGGACGCCTGAGGAGTGGAAGAACCTTGCCCTAACTCAAAAGAACAGAGTTTTTCTCCTAGCTCCTGCACCATCTGCGTCAGATTAGAGACTTGGTCAGGGTCACCAGAGGATTCATTATACAGTGGTTATTGGGCCTGTTAATCTGTAACGGTCATGTACACACACACACAGGGGGTAGGATAGTGACCACTGCGCTCCACCCTCACCCCTGGCCCTGCCTACTTGCCTCACGGGTCCTGATGACAGGGGACAACTGGATGGCAGTCCCTAACTTTGGATACGTGTGGGAAGGACAGACAAGACAAATAACGGATAGTGAACAGACTGGGTCAAAACCAAGAGGACAACGCAGTACAGAGGGATAAGCAAAGAATAGTCAGGTGGAAGCAGAGGTCAAAATACCAGGAGGGATGCTCAGTACAGGAGGAGCAGGCAAAGGGTCATCAGGGAACAGCATCAGATAAGTATACAGGTATCGAACAAAAGCCAGGAACCTAAATTAACAGGAAACCTGTGGCCAGCAGGTTGCCTGTATTTATAGTGGGGAGTGAGGGTCGGCGCTCAAGGCAGACCTAGGAGCAGGGAGCCCCCCAGGCAAAGCTGCCCTGGGAACGAGGTCAAACACAGATCCTCGCTCCCAAAGCTAAGCAGCAGGTCTCCGGCTGATGGGAGACTGAGTGAGCCTTCGGCACCCTGTTACATCAACCTTTCAGGGTTTGCATTAGACTGCCTCAATCTCCAGTAGAGCACAATAGTGATTCACAGTGAAAGAGTCATTATTTCTACAGCTCTCCACTCTGGTTAATAAAATGGGTTCAAGAGCAAGAAACCACCCTGATCTAAGACCACCATATTAGCAGGGGATTGTACTGATAGAACAAAGTGATTATTTATTTATCTGTAAAGAATAAATCAAGGCAACTAGACTTACTGTAGATTTCTTGAAAACGTTTCACTCGTTCTTCAAACAAGCTTTTTCAATTCTGAGTGACTGTACAAGAATTCTTCTACAGTCACTCAGTATTGAGAAAGCTCGTTGGAAGAACGAGTGAAGCACCTTCAAGAAATCTACAGTAAGTCCAGTTGCCTTGATTTATTCTTTACAGATATACCATGACCTGGATAAATGAGAACCTTCACAGACAGATTATTCATTTGTAACTAGCTAGGCTGTTTATGTGACATTATGCATACAGAGATACAGTACATTGGTGCATTAACATCAGTCAAGAGGGAACAAGTTATTTAATACTAAATGTTCCTATTAAATAGTTAATACAGTTGAAAAAAGACATAAGTTCATCAAGTTCAACCAAGGGATAGGTGGGGATACAAATCCCAGAAGGAATTGAGAATCAGATTTTTACACGTTTTCATAAGCATTAATGTTGTTTACTTTTAAGAACTGTCCACTGTTCCTGCTGTGACCACGTCCTGAGGAAGTCTATTCCACAGCTTCACCGTTCTTACAGTAAAGAAGCTTTGACGCTTCCGGAGACTGAACTTTTTCCTCTCCATTCTGAGGCAGTGCAGACAAGGGGGTCTTTTGAGCGCATTTTACATGAAACTGTTTTTCACCATATGTTTGTATGGCCCATTTTTACATTTGTATAGGTTAATCATGTCCCCCCCTTAGATGTCTCTTCTCAAGACTAAATAAATTAAATTATTTTAATCTTTCTTCATAACTAAGACCCTCAATCTCCCTTATCATTTTAGTTGCTCTCCTCTGTACTTTTTCCAGCTGTAGTGCGTCCTTTCTATGGACTGGTGCCCAAAACTGAACTGCATATTCCAAATGAGGCCACACCAACGCTTTGTGAAGTGGTAATATCCCATCCCTGCCCCGCGAGAGTCCGTGCCTCGTTTAATGCATGACAGTATCCTGGTGGCCTTAGAAGCAGCAGATTGACATTGTAAGCTGTAATTTAATCTACCATCCACAAGGACAACTTTCTCTATAAGTGACTATCCCAGTGTTACATCACCTAGGACATATGAAGCACAAAGATTATTACTACCAAGACGCATAACTTTACATTTGTCCACATTGAACCTCATTTGCCAAGTTGATGCCAAATAACTCAGGGTTCAAGTCAGCTTGTAGTATATGGACATCTTCCATAGACTGTACAGTTCAGCTTAGTATCATCTGCAAACATAGAAATGGTGGTGTTAATCTGGTCCTCGATATAATTAAGTAATAAATTAAATAATAAAGGGCCCAGGCCTGAACCTTGGGGTACACCACTTATAACCCGGGACTATTTTGAATAGGAATCATTGACCACAACTCTCTGGACACGGTCCTTCATCCAGTTTTCAATCCAATTACAAACTATACTTTCCAAGCCAATAGACCTTACTTTACCTATTAAGCGTCTATAAGGGACAGTATCAAAAGCCTTTGTGAAATCCAGAAACACTACATCCACAGCTGCCCCTCTGGCCAGGCTACTACTCATCTTCTCATAAAAACAAATCAGGTTAGTCTGACAACTTCTGTCCTTGGTAAACCCATGTTGGTTATCACTTATAATATTATTTATAGTCACATACTACTGTATATAGTCAGTTAAGAGTCCTTCAAACATTTTTCCCACAACAGAAGTTTAACAGTCTATAATTACCTGTGGAGGACCTTGATCCTTTTTTGAATATAGGCACCACATTTGCCTTGTGCCAATCACTTGGCACTGTACAGGTACTTAGAGAATCTTTGAAAATTATAAACAGGGGCACAGCAATGACTGAACTGAGATCTTTAAGCACTCTTGGGTGTAATCCATCTGGACCCGGAGCCTTGTTCACATTTACCCTATTTAAATTGTCTTGGACCATATCTACAGTTAGCCAGTTGAGTATATTACTGGATGTACTAACAGCCCCAGCACCACAGATATCAGCTCCTTTTTCTTCTTTTGTATATACAGAGCTAAAAATAAAAACATTTAGTAACTCTGCCTCTTCCTTATCTTCAGTGACTACCCCCTTTAGCATTATTTAGTGGACCTACCTGCTCAGACCTAGTTTTTTTTAGCATTTATATATTTAAATAATTTTGTGGGATTTGTTTTGCTCTCTACCTGCTTTTCATTTTGTATTTTTGTTAATTTTTTCTACTTTTTACAGATTTTATTAAGCCCTTTGTAATCTTCAAATGCTACAGCTGATCCCTCAGATTTGTATTTTTTAAATGCCCTTTTTTTGTCTTTTATTGCCCTTTTTACAGTAGCTGTAAGCCATGGTGGTTTAATTTTAGACGTTTATACTTGTTACCTAAAGGAATAAAAGATTTTGTGCAATTACTCAATGTGGATTTAAAGCTCTTCCATTTATCCTTGGTATTATTATGTGACACGATCTGCACCCAGTCTATGCCCTGAATGCTGCCCTCAACCCAGGGAAATTAGCCTTTTTGAAATTTAGTGTCTTTTCTCTGCCTGACAAAGTTTGCTTCTTATAGTTTAGGGGGAATATAGGGAATTATATTGTGGTCACTATTACCTAGTGTTTCTCAAACAGTAAAATTTTCAACAAGCTCTGCATCATTAGAGATTACCAGATCCAACAGAGCATCACCCCTAGTGGGAGCTTCTACAAACTGTCCCATAAAGTGGTCCTGCAGCAAGTTCTTCTCTTCATGGTTGAAGCAGGATTATGACCCCAGTCAATGTCTGGGAAGTTAAAATCTCCCATTATGACCACTGTACCAGCTTGTGCAGCCCACTCTATTTGGTTATACAGTTGTGTTTCTATCTCTTCTGCTAGGGGGTCTATAGATTACAAAAGTATTATTTTTTCAGTGTTTTTATGACTTTGAACTTCCACCCATAAGGTTTCCACATCCTCACCATCCTCACTCACAATTGCCTCTTTCACACTTGTCTTCAGATCACTCCTCACATACAGGCACACGCCACCACCTTTTCTATTGACTCTATCTTTTCTAAATAGAATAAAACCTTTAATATTTATAGCCCAGTCATGCGAAGAATCCAACCATGTCTCAGCCACACCAGCTACATCTATGTGTTCTTCTAGTACCATAGCCTCCAGCTTCCCCATTTTGCTAGCTAGACTTCTGGCATTTGTGAAAATACATTTTGAAATTACTATTCTCTGTAAAGTGAATATCTGGGATTTTTGGGTTACCTTGATTGATGTTTGTATGTAACAGGTTCTTGTTAACAGCAGTTCTATTTTTCATAAATGTATAGTTATGCCCAGTCTTCTCCCTACTTTACTTGCTAACCCCAGCCCCTACTAAATCCTGACTGTCTCTTTCTATATCCCACTCTATATCTACAATATCTACCCCCTTATTAGTATGACCTCCCACCCTCCCTTCAGATCCTAGTTTAAAAGCTCCTCTCGCTGTCTAACCATTATTTCCCCCAGGGCAGTTGCACCCTCCCCATTAAGGTGCAGCCCGTCCCTACTGTAGAGCCTATAACCGACCAAGAAGTCGACCCAGTTCTCCATTAACCCAAACCCTTCCTTCCTGCACCAGCTTCTGAGCCACTTATTTAACTCTCTAAGCTCCTGTTGTATTATCTAGTACTATGGATTGCACAGGGCTGGCATGGAAGGAGTCATCTATATACACTAGGAGAATTACATTACATGTTCATCACTGATATTTTATTATCTTTATCATATTCGTTGTTGACTTACTTTGAGATTAATCTACAAATTATACAATATTTTCAGAATACAGAGAATTTTGTACACTGACCCTGTATAAGAAGTCACTCCTTTATGAGTGAATTGTTAATAAAAATGAATTATTCTGTATAATCTCATTCATCTATCTTCTTTGTTGTTTACTTGTGCCTTTTTAGCATATTATGCATATTGGTTCATCAGTAACCTTGAATACCTTTTATAATATCTTATATGCAAATGTGATTAGCTGTTAGATTTGATATTTTCCTGGAAACAGAAGTTTATATTGTTTATGTATTGTTTAATTAATATGCTATTACTTGATAATTTTGAAACATGCATAGTGAAAATAATTTCTAAAACACTAATCCTTTCAGAAAAATTCATTTTTAGAATTTATGGGTACTATATGTGATAAAGTGATCCATTAAATCAGTAGCAGAGGTGGGGAATGTATTGTAATTCTCTCTCACATTACTAAGGATCAGAAAACTTTCAATCACTCAATACCTAAAGCTCTTCTTTTGGCAATTGAGCTTTTGTCCTCTATATTCGACAGATTTCTGTTGAAGGTACACTCAACAGCTATGAAATAGTATGCCTATACTGTTGCATAAAGGTGGCCATACAGGTGAAATTAATAATTTCAACCAAAATTAATGCTCATCAGTGACATTTAAAGACCAATGGAGCCGACCACATGACAGACCATCTTTGACTATGTATGCTGCAGTCAGCTATTACATGAAGGATCTTTCTGCAAAAGAATGTTCCAGAAAGATTGTTTATCCTTCAACCACTAATATAAAGTGATCCAGAACTCAAGCATCTTGATAAAATCAAGGTGCCACCCAATTGGGTGAATTGATTTGTATACACCGCATGTAATTTTATCCATCTTGTAAGTATAATAAAAACCTTGCAGTTGGAACCTCGTGTGAATGTACTTCACTATTGGTGGCACCTTGATTTCTCATAAGGTTACCTGGAGGAGAGGTGTACTTAAGTGAACTGATCGCTTACCCATATTCAAGAAATTCCTGTGAGATCTGGAAAAGAGGATTTTTCATCTCTGTCCGGGTGAAGCGCGGTCCTTTTAAAGAAAACGTGTCTATAGATGTGAACATTGCCCACTTCACTACTGGAATTCGTGACGCACCGAAAGAAAGGCAACGTACCTAAGGCTATTTTATATATTTCATATATATTTTATTTGCAGGTCCAGAGTGTGATGCAGAAAATATATAAAGGAAGGTCCAGCATTTAAAGACATTCTTCCTTTTACCAAGAACATATTAAAATCCAAAGTAGATGACCGCAACAAACACTAAACCACTTACACATTTAGAGTGTTGAAACCATTGTTAATAATAGCACCGATAGAAATGAGTAAGCAGTTTTGCATTACAATTGTCTATAGAGGATATTAATAAGTTATTAAAAGCCAGGTAGAATGGTTTTAACTGATGGACTCTTCTTTGCATATTTGCTGTGTAATCCTCTAACACTGATGATCTTTTAACATGTAGGGCACAAAGGGCCAAATTTTTGCTTCATTATGTTGTAAAAATAGTAGAGAACACATTCAATTCAACCCAACCTCAATGACCTTCTTATGAAGCAGCTACTATAGATGAGTAACAAAAATATAGTTTTGACCACTGAAGAAGGAGCGTCTCGGCTCCGAAACGCGTCTGGTGAGCAAGCAGTGACAAAAGCAGATCTGCATAAATTATCCTATGTTTGGGTACTACAAAAGCTTGTGGAATGCATATCAGCGTATAACAACGAAGTAGCCATTTCCCTAGACTTTTCTGAATAGCCTGCTTCCATGGAACCAATAGTGATCCATCCTGGCATCACGTGGGACGCCACGTATGAGGCCAGGAACACGTGGGACGTCACGTGGGGCACATTCACTTTGCAGCCAACTACCAAACACAGCGGACGGGCCACAGGAGCTGTAAAGTACCAGATTGTTTAAGTTGTCATTTGATACAACAGGCTATATAAGGGTATAATAGCCTACCTTTGAGACACCGCAGGATAGGTGAAATTAACTGCTAATTATTATTCTTTCCCTTTTTTTTTTTCTCAATTGGATACCAGTGCTTTTCGAGTGTTTACACTATATGTATGAAAGACTTTGGATCAGCCGACACTACATCAAGTGATTAACCAATGTGCCACTTCTTTTGATAGACAAATATACCAACAGATGAGCATTTAAGCAGTCACCACATCAGGCTTTATGTTGAATCTCATAAGTGGCATATAGACCATGCATTCATTTTATACATTTATATGATTGCATTCTTATCTTTATTGGCATTGTTAATTATAGGGGATATTACTAGATGAGTTATATGGTTTTACTAGATGAGTTATATGTTTTTATTTATATATATGTTTTTAATATATTCTGTATATTTTTAATAAATCTGACATATCTATTTCACTTACCCATATTGCACGTAACTTTAATAAGTCAGTTAGGTGGACGGCGGCGGCGGCCATTTCATGCAAGCTCAGTGCACTAGCACTGCATCTGAGCTTTTGGGACATTAAAAAAATCCCAATTTGTTTGGCAATTTACAACATCTGGATTAGTCAGTGTACAATTTAAGCTAGAAATACAGCCATAATTTTCCGAGGTTTTAAAAACACACTTTTTTGCCAAAAACCACTATTTTCCTGGTCTGCAAGTGTTCAATTCAAATTTAATATATACAGCTTTCATATTCTGTTACCAAAAAAACACTTTTTTGGCAATATACAACATCTGGATTAGTCAGTGTGCAATTTAAGCTAGAAATACACCCATCATTTTCTGGGTTTTTAAAAACACACTTTTTTGCCAAAAAACATTATTTTCAGGCCTTGCAGCATCAGCACGTGTAAAATTACAGGCTTATATACTGTTGTCAAATTCAGTTTTTAAACAAACACTTGTTTTGGTAAAAAAAAAAAATTGTTGTCAGCCTTTGGTGCAGATGTCATTGTGAGATACATCCTTAATACATTTGGGTTAGATTCAGATATTTGAAATACCGCCATTTGGTGCACAAATCTTTAATTCAGGCCTAATGTGGGTCAGGCTGTGTGAGATACACCCTGTATATACAGGGCTTATATTCTTTCATTAATAAAAAAAAAAACATTTTTGTGGCAAAATACACAATATTTCAGGCCTTGCAGAATCTTGACGTTTCAAATTCCTGGGTTATATACTGCTGCCATATTGAGTTATTAAACAAACACCCGTTTGGGCAAAAAAAAGTTTATTTGGCAGCCTTTAATGCAGATGTCATTATGAGATATCCCCTTAATACATTTGGGTTAGATTCAGATATTTGAAATACCGCTATTTGGTGCACAAATCTTTAATTCAGGCCTACTGTGGATCAGGCCGTGTGAGATACACCCTTTAAATACAGGGGTTTGATTCAGGCATTTGAAATACAGCCATTTTGGGCAAACATATCTTTAATTAAGGCCTACTGTGGGTCAGGCCGTGTGAGATACACCCTTTACATACAGGAGTTTGATTCCGGCATTTGAAATACAGCCATTTTGGGCAAAGGAATCTTTAATTCAGGCCTACTGTGGGTCAGGCTATGTAAGATACACCCTGTATATACAGGGGTTTGATTCAGGTATTTGAAATACAGCCATTTTTGGCAAACAAATCTTAAATTGAGGCCTACTGTGGGTCAGGCCGTGTGAGATACACCCTTTAAATACAGGGGTTTGATTCAGGCATTTGAAATACAGCCATTTTGGGCAAACAAATCTTTAATTCAGGCCTACTGCGGGTCAGGCCATGTAAGATACACCCTTTAAATACAGGGGTTGATTCAGGCATTTGAAATACAGCCATTTTGGGCAAACAAATCTTTAATCGTGGCCTACGTTGGGTGTGATGTACCACTGCTATATCTAGTAGCCCGGTTAGAAAAATAAAAAAAGGTAAGGTTACATTTTCAGTTGAAATTCAAAAAATTTTGGGTGTGAAGTAGCACTGTTATACCTAGTAGACAGGTTAAAAAATAAAATAAATAGTTACATTTTCTGGTGAAATTCACCATTTTTTGGGTGTGATGTACCACTGCTATACCTAGTAGACCGAAAAAAAAATATATATTTGTCAGTTACATTTTCTCGCCGATAACCTTTATCAACATGGTAGGCTCAGAAGAGAACATCGAAAGTTGATAGAGAAGATATCCAAATGGATGGTGGATGTCACTGGGGCACCTCTACATAGGTGACAGGAACATAAATTTAAAAAAATCATCAATTACTTTGTCAGGTGACATTTTTCAAATTTTGCCAGATAGAAACCCCTGCTCTGCATAGTTGACAGAGAATTACATTTTATAAAAATTCTTCAGTAATTAATGCGCGCCACTTCCTTTCATTCAATGCTTAAACTTTAAAAAGTTGTCACAGTTTTATGCTTTAATTATTTGTCCCATAATTCAACTGTATAATTTAAAATTTGAAAAAATTAATCTTCCCTTGGATGTGGTCTCTCTTTCTCATGCTCCCTCTCCGGCGTGGAACCCTGATTCCCCGCCACCCGTGATCTCCATGGTAGGCGCAGAAAAGAAAATCGAAAGTTGATAGAGCAGATATCAAATTGGATCGTGAACATCACGGGGATGTGCGTCATGGTGGAGCAGTAAGTTTGCACACGACTACATTAACTGACTGACAGAGGTCAGCCCCTGCAACTTCTGGGTCTCCAAATTGGGCACATGGCCTGAGCTTGCCCTTTACCCCTTGGAGGTGCTGGCCTGCCCTGCAGCCAGTATATTGTCTGAACGTGTGTTTAGCACGACTGGAGGGTTATATTTCCCAATGTTTTGGGGTGTACCCTAATTTAAAAAATATAAATAAATTTGAAACCAAAAAGCAGTGTAGGTTACCTCCTCCTCCTCCACCGCCACTTCCACCTACACCGCCACATCCACCGCCTTCTTAACCTTCTACTCCATATGGACTTCGTCCTCCTAGATCAAGATTATTCTTTTTTATTTTTACGTATTTTATGTTATTTAAAGTCATTTCCCAATCCACTTGCCTTGCTCTTAACCACATTTTGATGCCATTTGCAGCCCTCTAGCCCTTTCCATGACATTTTTACAGCCATTTTACTGCTCAAAAGTTCAGGTCCCCATTGACTTCAATAGGGTTCGGGTTCGGGTTCGGGGTCAAGTTCGGGTCCCGAACTCAAACTTTTTTGTGAAGTTCGGCCGAACCCGTCAAACCCGAACATCCAGGTGTCCGCTCAACTCTATTAAAGGATTTAAGCAAGTGCCTGCTGAGAGGAACCAACAACATTTTATAATCGAGAAAGATCTTCATGATGCATTCTAACTACACAAGTAGTTATATGGTTGGTAGGTAATTTGCAGGCTCTGTAGAAAACATTAAAATGATTGTCCCAACTTCTAAAAACTACTGTTTATATATTTGGGTATCAAAGAGGTGGATCTCCTGACCGGGACTAACATTTATTAGCCAGCAAGGATGGAAGCTGGAAAAGGCTTTAGTGCATAGGGCTTCTATTTTCAATTGGTGCCAAATAATGCAGAATTTCTATCCTCCATTTCCCCTTAAAGCAGAGTTCCTCAACTCCAGTCCTCAGGGTCAGGGGTGTAGCTAGAGGCTCATGGGTCCTGGTGCAAGAGTTCTACTTGGGTCCCCTTTCCCTCAGTGGTTTGTGGCAAGGTGCAGGGGTATACCTAGTTTTTCTGCTGCCTGAGCCATGCCAAATTCTCAACCTAACCCCTACATACAGAGCTACAGACCATACAAGTAATAAAGCACCACATACCTCTTACACAGTAATGGTCAGTTCGCTGTGTTCGCCAGTGAACACATGCGGGCTGCCATCTTGACTCACCCGTCCAGCGATGCACAGGTAAGCCCGTACCTGTGCCTGTGCCAGGAGCAGGTCTGAAATCAAATGCGGTCACTGGGAGCAGGCAGTTCCAAGAACAGCCCAATAAAGGCCCCTGGCGGCTGTTCTCGGAACTGCCTGCTCCGGTGACCGCATTTGATTTCAGACCGGCTCCCGACACAGGCGCAGGTAAGGGCTTACCTGTGCATCGCTGGCGAACACTGCAAACTGACCATCACTGCTCTTACATCCAGTGGTGTCTCCTCTGATGTAGATGTTCTCTTTCCTCATCTTCTCCATTCAGACCAGACTACCAAGATGATTTCTTTCAACCATTTCTTGTCTGCAGAGTTTGACAAACACATATCTTAGCTTTCCATAATCCTCCTCACCTTGTCAACACCCCATCCTACCACCCCCAATACTGTGCCCTCTGTGCTCCCCAATACTGTACTGCAGAAACAATCCCTGTGAAAGTACTAGTCCCATGCAGATAGTGCCCCCTTCAATAATTATTGTCCCTGACACTAATAGTGTAAACACAATGTCCTCCAAAAATAATTGTACTAAGCTGATATTGTGCCATGGTGCCCCCACAGTAATAGTGCTACCCACAGTCTCACTAATAGAAATAATTATCTGTCAGACTGCATAGTTTTAACAGTACCTCCAAAAGTAATAATGCCCCATTGTACCCATACTAGTAATTATGTTCCCTGTAGTCCCCCAGTAGTAATAAGTCTCCTTATAATGTGTGCCAGTACAAAAATACTATCTTAAAATGTGCGCCAGTGAAAAATACCCCATTATAATGTGTGCCAATATAAAAAATGCCCATTTGTAATGTGCACCAGTTCAAAAGATACCCCATTATAATGTGCACAGTACAGAAATACCCCCTTACATACCTCCTTAACTTTCAGATCAGACACCCATATCCATTTCTCAGATCAAATCCTCATATCACACCATAGATAAGACCCTCATATCACACCTCAAATCAGACCCCATATCAGATCATCCGATCAGACCCCCATATCAAGTCCTCAGATCAGATCCCTAAATCAGACCTTTGATAAGATCCCCATATCAGACCTCAAATCAGACCTCAGATCACACCCCCATATTATATCCTCATATCAGACCCCCATGTCATATCCTCAAATCAGACCCCCATATCAGATCCCATATCAGATCCAAAGATCAGACCTCATATCACATCCTCAGATCCCCATATCAGATCCCCAGAGTGGATCTCCATCAGACCCAAAATAAATGAATTTACCTCTTCAACTCCACTGATACTCTGCAGGTATGGAGTTCTCTCCTGCAGTCACGCTCCCTAGTTTCTTCCAAGCCCATGCTGCACTGTGACCTAACTGCATACAACATCAGGTCATAATGCGAGCACTAGACACTCACTGCTCCCAGTGCCTCCTGCATACTAGTGAGTGCATTTCTTCCCTACTTCTGGGGAAAAAAGTGCATCTTATAAAGCTTGTTGTCATGACGGGAGCACCTAACTGTGGAAATGTAATGCAGCAAAATGGTTTCTTTACTAAAGAATTTAAAGGCCCTCTGGGCAACGGCCCACCGGGAAATTTCTCTGTAAGGTCTATGGCCAATCCGCCCCTGGCTAAAGTACTAACCAATTAGTAAAGTGCAGAGTAAAGAACATTGCTTAAATCATCTAAACGACACCTTTTTAGCCTATGGTTATCTGTGCAGCCATGAGACCTATATCATCAGAGGATACTGCATTTCTGTGTAACAGTTAAGACTTGTCCTGAATTGTCTATGTGGGGTGTGATACTTTATTTTAGGTAATATTCTCTCACAACCAAGGCAAACTCTTCTGCTATATTATTTGGCAAGTTACTTATCCATGTTTCCACCTTGGGATGTGAAGATATAAACAGGTATGTGTGGTGGTAAACAAAAATGTGTGGTGTGTACTCAGGCACCAAAGGCTTCTCCTGAACATGAGTGGCGCAAAGTTCTTTGTAGACTGCTCACCTCTACAGGTCTTTCTTACACTCTCTAGCATCTGGTCCACTTTGGGGATGTTATGGCTCATTCCTGGGTGATACCAGGTCCTGGAAGAGCTGGCCTGTCAGCTTCACATCTTTGTGCTTCCTTTCTCTCACTACACCTTGCTGGAATGAACTGGCTTAAAACTGGGAATGTTCTGCCCTCTCCTTATATAGAGAGTGACACCAGCCCTATCAAGTGGTGGCTATGAAATATGGCCTGTAATTAGTATTGGGATCATTTATCAAACTTGTGTAAAGTAGAACTGGCTTAGTTAGCCATAGCAACCAATCAGATTCCACTTTTTGACAATTCCTTTGGAAAATGAAAGGAGGAATCTGAACAGTTGTTATGGGCAACTAAGCCAGTTGAACTTTGCATCAGTTTGATAAATGACCCCATATATTGTTACACAGTAAATGCATACATGACATGACACATGTATTTTTGCACTTTGCAGTATAATGCAACTCTTGGAGCATGATGCTGCATCAATACCTGAGGTAAGTCCTGGTGCATGGACACTAAGTATATAATCTGCTCAATACTAAGGACATTTTCAGAGTGCTGATTTTCAGTGTGGATTTAGGTGCACACTCTGAACCGAAATCTGCATGAAAATCACCTATTTTCTGTCTTGCATTATTTTCGAATGGAATCTAAGTCCTAGTTCATACAGGACTGATTTTTCTGGGCACTGATTTTAAATGTACATCATGAAAAAAATAATTGACACGTCAGTTCTTTAGGTGGTCACCATGCAGAAACCATGGCAGATAGCCACATGTGGATTAGCCCCGTTGAATGGACAAATCGGGCACATTGCAAATCTGCAGCAGAAATCCAGGGATCATCTTTGAATTTCTGCTATGGATTTTTTTTTCCAAATCAGTGGCTGATTTTTTTTGCATAAAAAAAAAATCATCCATTGTATCATACAGTTAGAAAAAGGGTTATTGTGATAGGACAATCCCTTTAAAGGCAAAGTCTAAATGAGAGATATATACATATATTCTGAAAAGGTGTCCAGTAGGGTTGAGCAAATCGAAGTATCTGAAGTGTACTTCGATCCGAATTTCAGGGAAAATTCTATTTATCATGAAGCCAAATTTCATCGTGCCTCGTGGTAACAAATAATTTTTTAAATTGAGAGATTAGCAAATATGTCCTCGGGACCTAACACTCACCTACCTGGGCCATGTGGGCAATATCAGGAGCCAATGGGCAAATTACAGGAGCATGAGGCCGACTCACAAACAACTCACCAGTTACCTCCAGCATGTAGCCATGCTTGCAATGGGAGGAGGAAGGAGTCTGCGAGTCCTACTCAAGACTGGCTGATAAGGCCCAGGCCTCACAGGTGCACCTGAATGTAGCCTGTAGATGGAAAACAGGCACATTTAAATTGGAGTTTATACACCTCCAGGCATCTCTATATATACAGCCCGAGCTACTTGAGAAACCTTGGCGCGGTGCTCGGGCTCAGACATGTCCTACACCGTAGGACATATTGGCTAATATCTCAATTTTAAAATCAGTTTGAGGGTTTAGTAAGACCACAGAGTGCACCTGTCATTGCTATTATTTTATTATATTGCTATATTGATTATCACATCCACATAATTGCTATCTTGTGTAGGATGTCTATTGTGGTACTTGTGGTTCGCTGTGGACATCCTCCACTGTATTAATTTTTGCTGGGGATTGTCATTAGCAACAGGCCACAAGTGCAGGATTTGCTCCCCTGTATAAATATGCACAACTGCATGTGGGTTTGACCACTTCCTGCTTGTTTAATACCACGCCATTCTTTTTAGTTTGTATATATAGAGATGCCTGGAGGTGTATAAACTCCAATTTAAATGTGCCTGTTTTCCATCTACAGGCCACATTTAGGTGCACCTGTGAGGCCTGGGCCTTATCAGTCAGTCTTGAGTGGGACTTGCAGACTCCTCCCTCCTCCCATTGCAAGCATGGTTACATGCTGGAGGTAACTAGTGAGCTGTTTGTGAGTCGGCCTCATGCTCCTGTAAGTTGCCCACTGGCTCCTGGCATTGCCCACATGGCCCAGGTAGGTGAGTGTTAGGCCCCGAGCTACTTGAGAAACCTTAGCGCGGTGCACGGGCTCAGACATGTCCTACACCGTAGGACATCTTGGCTAATCTTAATTTTAAAAACAGTTTGAGCAGGGGCGTAGCTAAAGGCTCATGGGCCCTGGTGCAAGAGTTTAGCTTGGGCCCCCCATCCCTCATTGCTTTGTGGCCAGGGGCAGGGGAGCACATTGCCTTCCTGCTGCCTGAGGCAAAAATTTAAACTGCACCCCCCCACCATGCCAAATTCTTGACCTAACACCTTCCCTCCAGCAAGAGGTGTAACTTGACCAGCATGGACCTTCTATAAAACAGGTGTCTTCTCATGTGGGACAAGGGTCTTTGGGGCCCCACAGGCTCCTGGGCCCGGTAGCAACTGCTACCTCTGCACCCCCTATAGCTACGCCCCTGAGTTTGAGGGTTTAGTAAGACCTCAGAGTGCACCTGTCTTTGCTATTATTTTGTTATATTAACAAATAATTTTTCCCTGAAATGGTGGTTAAAAAAAAAATCATACTCACCTCATCCATTTGAGTGCAAAGAGGCCAAGGCGGCCATCTTGATTAAAAATCCCACGTGAAATCTCATGCGCGGTGACGTATGACGTCACTACACTGGCCAGCATGATGACGTCATAATGCACCACGCAAGATTTTATGCGGGATCTTCGATCAAGATGGACGTGGTGGCCTCTGCGCTCAAATGGAAAAGGTGAGTATTATTATTATTTCAACGTTTTAACCCCTGAAAGCCCTCGTTATTATTCTCAGATGCCGTGATCAACGATGAATACGACCTGTGAGGGGATCAATGACGGGGGGCACAATTTCCATTCCCTGTCATTGCATCCGCTGCTTACAAAGAAATGTGCAAATTTCTTTGGGAAATCAAACTTTTGTAAACTTTGCTCTTTACCAGAGTCTAGTATTAATAAACCTTTGTATATAAAGTTAATGAAGCAAAGTTAAGCTTTAACATTACTATTAAACAATCATAAATATCAAATACATAAAAATGATACAAGTCTCTTTCAACCGCCATAAATCTATCATTTACTTTAATGTTTTATTACTTTAATTACAATGACAGCATATAACTAGAGTTGAGCGAACACCTGGATGTTCGGGTTCGAGAAGTTCGGCCGAACATCCCGGAAATGTTCGGGTTCGGGATCCGAAACCGATCCGAACTTCGTCCCGAACCCGAACCCCATTGAAGTCAATGGGGACCCGAACTTTTCGGCACTAAAACGGCTGTAAAACAGCCCAGGAAAGGGCTAGAGGGCTGCAAAAGGCAGCAACATGTAGGTAAATCCCCTGCAAACAAATGTGGATAGGGAAATTAATTAAAATAAAAATTAAATAAATAAAAATTAACCAAAATCAATTGGAGAGAGGTTCCATAGCAGAGAATCTGGCTTCCCGTCACCCACCACTGGAACAGTCCATTCTCAGATATTTAGGCCCCGGCACCCAGGCAGAGGAGAGAGGTCCCGTAACAGACAATCTGGCTTCATGTCAGCAGAGAATCAGTCTTCATGTCATAGCAGAGAATCAGGCTTCACGTCACCCACCACTGTAATAGTCCATTTTCATAAATTTAGGCCCAGCACCCAGGCAGAGGAGAGAGGTCCCGTAACAGACAATCTGGCTTCATGTCAGCAGAGAATCAGTCTTCATATCATAGCAGAGAATCTGGCTTCCCGTTACCCACCACTGGAACAGTCCATTCTCAGATATTTAGGCCCCGGCACCCAGGCAGAGGAGAGAGGTCCCGTAACAGACAATCTGGCTTCATGTCAGCAGAGAATCAGTCTTCATATCATAGCAGAGAATCAGGCTTCACGTCAGCCACCACTGCAACAGTCCATTGTCATAAATTCAGGCCCAGCACCCAGGCAGAGGAGAGAGGTCCCGTAACAGACAATCTGGCTTCATGTCAGCAGAGAATCAGTCTGCATGTCATAGCAGAGAATGAGGCTTCACGTCACCCACCACTGCAACAGTCCATTTTCATAAATTTAGGCCCAGCACCCAGGCAGAGGAGAGAGGTCCCGTAACAGAGGATCTGGCTTCATGTCACCAGAGAATCAGTCTGCATGTCATAGCAGAGAATCAGGCTTCACGTCACCCACCACTGCAACAGTCCATTTTCATAAATTTAGGCCCAGCACCCAGGCAGAGGAGAGAGGTCCCGTAACAGAGGATCTGGCTTCATGTCACCAGAGAATCAGTCTGCATGTCATAGCAGAGAATGAGGCTTCACGTCAGCCACCACTGCAACAATCCATTGGCATATATTTAGGCCTAGCACACAGGCAGAGGAGAGGTTCATTCAACTTTGGGTAGCCTTGCAATATAATGGTAAAATGAAAATAAAAATAGGATTGAATGAGGAAGTGCCCTGGAGTCCAATAATATATGGTTATGGGGAGGTAGTTAATGTCTAATCTGGACAAGGGACGGACAGGTCCTGTGGGATCCATGCCTGGTTCATTTTTATGAACGTCAGCTTGTCCACATTGGCTGTAGACAGGCGGCTGCGTTTGTCTGTAATGACGCCCCCTGCCGTGCTGAATACACGTTCAGACAAAACGCTGGCTGCCGGGCAGGCCAGCACCTCCAAGGCATAAAAGGCTAGCTCTGGCCACGTGGACAATTTAGAGACCCAGAAGTTGAATGGGGCCGAACCATCAGTCAGTACGTGGAGGGGTGTGCACACGTACTGTTCCACCATGTTAGTGAAATGTTGCCTCCTGCTAACACGTTGCGTATCAGGTGGTGGTGCAGTTAGCTGTGGCGTGTTGACAAAAGTTTTCCACATCTCTGCCATGCTAACCCTGCCCTCAGAGGAGCTGGCCGTGACACAGCTGCCTTGGCGACCTCTTGCTCCTCCTCTGCCTTGGCCTTGGGCTTCCACTTGTTCCCCTGTGACATTTGGGAATGCTCTCAGTAGCGCGTCTACCAACGTGCGCTTGTACTCGCGCATCTTCCTATCACGCTCCAGTGCAGGAAGTAAGGTGGGCACATTGTCTTTGTAGCGTGGATCCAGCAGGGTGGCAACCCAGTAGTCCGCACAGGTTAAAATGTGGGCAACTCTGCTGTCGTTGCGCAGGCACTGCAGCATGTAGTCGCTCATGTGTGCCAGGCTGCCCAGGGGTAAGGACAAGCTGTCCTCTGTGGGAGGCGTATCGTCATCGTCCTGCCTTTCCCCCCAGCCACGCACCAGTGATGGACCCGAGCTGCGTTGGGTGCCACCCCGCTGTGACCATGCTTCATCCTCATCCTCCTCCACCTCCTCCTCATCCTCGTCCTCCTCGTCCTCCAGTAGTGGGCCCTGGCTGGCCACATTTGTACCTGGCCTCTGCTGTTGCCAAAAACCTCCCTCTGAGTCACTTCGAAGAGACTGGCCTGAAAGTGCTAAAAATGACCCCTCTTCCTCCTCCTCCTCCTCCTCCTCCTGGGCCACCTCCTCTTCCATCATCGCCCTAAGTGTTTTCTCAAGGAGACATAGAAGTGGTATTGTAACGCTGATAACGGTGTCATCGCCACTGGCCATGTTGGTGGAGTACTCGAAACAGCGCAACAGGGCACACAGGTCTCGCATGGAGGCCCAGTCATTGGTGGTGAAGTGGTGCTGTTCTGTAGTGCGACTGACCCGTGCGTGCTGCAGCTGAAACTCCACTATGGCCTGCTGCTGCTCGCACAGTCTGTCCAGCATGTGCAAGGTGGAGTTCCACCTGGTGGGCACGTCGCATATGAGGCGGTGAGCGGGAAGGCCGAAGTTACGCTGTAGCGCAGACAGGCGAGCAGCGGCAGGATGTGAACGCCGGAAGCGCGAACAGACGGCCCGCACTTTATGCAGCAGCTCTGACATGTCGGGGTAGTTGTGAATGAACTTCTGCACCACCAAATTCAGCACATGCGCCAAGCAAGGGATGTGCGTCAAATTGGCTAGTCCCAGAGCTGCAACGAGATTTCGCCCATTATCACACACCACCAGGCCGGGCTTGAGGCTCACCGGCAGCAACCACTCGTCGGTCTGTTGTTCAATACCCCGCCACAACTCCTGTGCGGTGTGGGGCCTGTCCCCCAAACATATGAGTTTCAGAATGGCCTGCTGACGTTTACCCCGGGCTGTGCTGAAGTTGGTGGTGAAGGTGTGTGGCTGACTGGATGAGCAGGTGGAAGAAGAGGAGGAGGAAGCCGAGAAGGAGGAGGTGGCAACAGGAGGCAAAGAATGTTGCCCTGCGATCCTTGGCGGCGGCAGGACGTGCGCCAAACAGCTCTCCGCCTGGGGCCCAGCTGCCACTACATTTACCCAGTGTGCAGTTAGGGAGATATAGCGTCCCTGGCCGTGCTTACTGGTCCACGTATCTGTGGTTAGGTGGACCTTGCTACAGATGGCGTTGCGCAGTGCACACTTGATTTTATCGGATACTTGGTTGTGCAGGGAAGGCACGGCTCTCTTGGAGAAGTAGTGCCGGCTGGGAACAACATACTGTGGGACAGCAAGCGACATGAGCTGTTTGAAGCTGTCTGTGTCCACCAGCCTAAATGACAGCATTTCATAGGCCAGTAGTTTAGAAATGCTGGCATTCAGGGCCAGGGATCGAGGGTGGCTAGGTGGGAATTTACGCTTTCTATCAAATGTTTGTGAGATGGAGAGCTGAACGCTGGCGTGTGACATGGTTGAGACGCTTGGTGACGGAGGTGGTGGTGGTGGTGTTGGTGGTACATCCCCTGTTTGCTGGGCGGCAGGTGCCAACGTTCCTCCAGAGGCGGAGGAAGAGGCCGAGGCGGCAGCAGCAGAATAGGCCGAGGCGGCAGCAGCAGAAGAGGTAGCAGGGGGAGCCTGAGTGACTTCCTTGGTTTTAAGGTGTTTACTCCACTGCAGTTCATGCTTTGCATGCAGGTGCCTGGTCATGCAGGTTGTGCTCAGGTTCAGAACGTTAATGCCTCGCTTCAGGCTCTGATGGCACAGCGTGCAAACCACTCGGGTCTTGTCGTCAGCACATTGTTTGAAGAAGTGCCATGCCAGGGAACTCCTTGAAGCTGCCTTTGGGGTGCTCGGTCCCAGATGGCGGCGGTCAGTAGCAGGCGGAGTCTCTTGGCGGCGGGTGTTCTGCTTTTGCCCACTGCTCCCTCTTTTGCTACGCTGTTGGCTCGGTCTCACCACTGCCTCTTCCTCCGAACTGTGAAAGTCAGTGGCACGACCTTCATTCCATGTGGGGTCTAGGACCTCATCGTCCCCTGCATCGTCTTCCACCCAGTCTTGATCCCTGACCTCCTGTTCAGTCTGCACACTGCAGAAAGACGCAGCAGTTGGCACCTGTGTTTCGTCATCATCAGAGACATGCTGAGGTGGTATTCCCATGTCCTCATCATCAGGAAACATAAGTGGTTGTGCGTCAGTGCATTCTATGTCTTTCACCGCTGGGGAAGGGCTAGGTGGATGCCCTTGGGAAACCCTGCCAGCGGAGTCTTCAAACAGCATAAGAGACTGCTGCATAACTTGAGGCTGAGACAGTTTCCCTGGTATGCATGGGGGTGATGTGACAGACTGATGGGGTTGGTTTTCAGGCGCCATCTGTGCGCTTTCTGCAGAAGACTGGGTGGGAGATAATGTGAACGTGCTGGATCCACTGTCGGCCACCCAATTGACTAATGCCTGTACCTGCTCAGGCCTTACCATCCTTAGAACGGCATTGGGCCCCACCATATATCGCTGTAAATTCTGGCGGCTACTGGGACCTGAGGTAGTTGGTACACTAGGACGTGTGGATGTGGCAGAACGGCCACGTCCTCTCCCAGCACCAGAGGGTCCACTAACACCACCACGACCATGTCCACGTCCGCGTCCCTTACTAGATGTTTTTCTCATTGTTATGGTTCACCACAACAACAAATATATTATTTGGCCCAATGTATTGTATTCAAATTCAGCGGGATATAAATTTGAGGCCTAGTATTTAGGCGCTGGGTGACAGGTATGGGTTTAGTGACAGAATTAGACTTGGAAATACACAGTAGCGGGTGTGTGTGAAGTTATTCTGAATGACCCAATGTGCACCTTCAATATTATATACCCTTTTTGGGATAGATTTCAAATAGCTCTGATATAGCAGGAACCACTAAATTATGAAATTGCTAAATTGGGAATTGTACTTCAACCCAGAACAAAAAATGTGCTTTGACGGACACTAAATATCTTGCCCAGCAACAACAGTACAGCGGTAACGAGAGATTTAGCGGGATATAAATTTGAGGCCTAGTATTTAGGCGCTGGGTCACCGGTATGGATTTAGTGACAGAATTAGACTTGGAAATGCACAGAAGCGTGTGTGTGAAGTTATTCTGAATGACCCTATGTGCACCTTCAATATTATATACCCTTTTAGGGATAGATTTCAAATAGCTCTGATATAGCAGAAACCACTAAATTATGAAATTGCTAAATTGGGAATTGTACTTCAACCCAGAACAAAAAATGTGCTTTGACGGACACTAAATATCTTGCCCAGCAACAACAGTACAGCGGTGGGTAACGAGAGATTTAGAGGGATTTAAATTTGAGGCCTAGTATTTAGGCGCTGGGTCACCGGTATGGATTTAGTGACAGAATTAGACTTGGAAATGCACAGAAGCGTGTGTGTGAAGTTATTCTGAATGACCCTATGTGCACCTTCAATATTATATACCCTTTTAGGGATAGATTTCAAATAGCTCTGATATAGCAGAAACCACTAAATTATGAAATTGCTAAATTGGGAATTGTACTTCAACCCAGAACAAAAAATGTGCTTTGACGGACACTAAATATCTTGCCCAGCAACAACAGTACAGCGGTGGGTAACGAGAGATTTAGAGGGATTTAAATTTGAGGCCTAGTATTTAGGCGCTGGGTCACCGGTATGGATTTAGTGACAGAATTAGACTTGGAAATGCACAGAAGCGTGTGTGTGAAGTTATTCTGAATGACCCTATGTGCACCTTCAATATTATATACCCTTTTAGGGATAGATTTCAAATAGCTCTGATATAGCAGAAACCACTAAATTATGAAATTGCTAAATTGGGAATTGTACTTCAACCCAGAACAAAAAATGTGCTTTGACGGACACTAAATATCTTGCCCAGCAACAACAGTACAGCGGTGGGTAACGAGAGATTTAGAGGGATTTAAATTTGAGGCCTAGTATTTAGGCGCTGGGTCACCGGTATGGATTTAGTGACAGAATTAGACTTGGAAATGCACAGAAGCGTGTGTGTGAAGTTATTCTGAATGACCCAATGTGCACCTTCAATATTATATACCCTTTTAGGGATAGATTTCAAATAGCTCTGATATAGCAGAAACCACTAAATTATGAAATTGCTAAATTGGGAATTGTACTTCAACCCAGAACAAAAAATGTGCTTTGACGGACACTAAATATCTTGCCCAGCAACAACAGTACAGCGGTAACGAGAGATTTAGAGGGATTTAAATTTGAGGCCTAGTATTTAGGCGCTGGGTGACAGGTATGGGTTTAGTGACAGAATTAGACTTGGAAATACACAGTAGCGGGTGTGTGTGAAGTTATTCTGAATGACCCAATGTGCACCTTCAATATTATATACCCTTTTAGGGATAGATTCCAAATAGCTCTGATATAGCAGGAACCACTAAATTATGAAATTGCTAAATTGGGAATTGTACTTCAACCCAGAACAAAAAATGTGCTTTGACGGACACTAAATATCTTGCCCAGCAACAACAGTACAGCGGTAACGAGAGATTTAGAGGGATTTAAATTTGAGGCCTAGTATTTAGGCGCTGGGTGACAGGTATGGGTTTAGTGACAGAATTAGACTTGGAAATACACAGTAGCGGGTGTGTGTGAAGTTATTCTGAATGACCCAATGTGCACCTTCAATATTATATACCCTTTTTGGGATAGATTTCAAATAGCTCTGATATAGCAGGAACCACTAAATTATGAAATTGCTAAATTGGGAATTGTATTTCAACCCAGAACAAGAAATGTGCTTGAACGGACACTAAATAACTCGCCCAGCTACAGCACTAGGGACAGATTTAGCTGGATATAAATTTGAGGCCTAGTATTTAGGCGCTGGGTGACCGGTATGGATTTAGTGACAGAATTAGACTGGGATATGGCCAAAAAATAAACAGACTATTGCTGGTTAAATGCACTTGGTGTGACAGCTTCACCCTGATGTAGGCTTTAGCCAAAAAACAACCACACCATTGAGGGTTAAATGCACTTGGTGACAGGCGCAGCTTGCCCCTGATTTAGTATATGGCCAAAAAATGAACAGACTATTGCTGGTTAAATGCACTTGGTGTGACAGCTTCACCCTGATGTAGGCTTTAGCCAAAAAACAACCACACCATTGAGGGTTAAATGCACTTGGTGACAGGCGCAGCTTGCCCCTGATTTTGTATATGGCCAAAAAATGAACAGACTATTGCTGGTTAAATGCACTTGGTGTGACAGCTTCACCCTGATGTAGGCTTTAGCCAAAAAACAACCACACCATTGAGGGTTAAATGCACTTGGTGACAGGCGCAGCTTGCCCCTGATTTTGTATATGGCCAAAAAATGAACAGACTATTGCTGGTTAAATGCACTTGGTGTGACAGCTTCACCCTGATGTAGGCTTTAGCCAAAAAACAACCACACCATTGAGGGTTAAATGCACTTGGTCGCAGCTTGTGCTGGCGCACCACAAGACACAAAATGGCCGCCGATCACCCCAGAAAAATGAGACTGACAAACGGTCTGTGCAGCCTAAAAACAGTGAGCAATTGAGGATCAGCAGCTCAATGATCCACAGCTGCAGATCGATCAGTTAATCAAGTCCTTTGGAGGAGTTAATCTGCCTAATCTCGCCCTACTGTCGCAGCCGCAACCTCTCCCTACGCTAATCAGAGCAGAGTGACGGGCGGCGCTATGTGACTCCAGCTTAAATAGAGGCTGGGTCACATGGTGCTCTGGCCAATCACAGCCATGCCAATAGTAGGCATGGCTGTGATGGCCTCTTGGGGCAAGTAGTATGACGCTTGTTGATTGGCTGCTTTGCAGCCTTTCAAAAAGCGCCAAGAAAGCGTCACAAAAGCGCCAAGAAAGCGACGAACACCGAACCCGAACCCGGACTTTTACGAAAATGTCCGGGTTCGGGTCCGTGTCACGGACACCCCAAAATTCGGTACGAACCCGAACTATACAGTTCGAGTTCGCTCATCCCTACATATAACGTCATACAATTAAAAAAGGAGGCTGCGGTGCTATCTATGCATAGCCATCCTAGCAGGCACGGACAAGTGCTATTCCTAATACTACATAATAACAGCCGGAGTAATACATCCGGTAGCATCCGTGTGGGATGTTCTCACTAGTTTTATGCCTATTCAGCCAACTTCCAAATGATGAATTGAAATCATTTGAGATTTATTATGCTACTTTGCTAAAACCACTAAAATGCAACACATAGGTTAGGTGACCCGACAGGCTGAAGCCTGGCTAATTATTATAGAAATAATTAAAAAGCATAAATGACAAACTCTTCTGCTATTTCAAGAAGGCTTCTGTCTAAATGAACAGACCTCAGAGGATTCTTTTGGATTCATGTCAGACAGTATAGAAGCTTCTTGCCTGCTCGCTTTGAATTGCAGACATTTTGCTTGTGGTTGAGGACGCATCCCGAGCATCTAAAAATACAACTCTGTGGATAGTCTATTTAAATGTGTAGGGAAAAAAAAAATGGAGGAATTAGACACTACAGACAGTTTGTCCTCTCACTGACATATTTAATATTGGCCAGTCATTCAGACACAAGCATGTGATAACTAATGCAGATATATTTAGAACAAAATGCTATGTCTTCTCTGCTTTCAGTCTGACATGCCATTTTTATTGAAAAAGTCTCAGCAGTTCAAGGATTTTACATTGAGGCCATTGTTCAGCTATGCCAGTGATCAACGGCCCCAGATTACAGATGATAGAGGGTAATCATTTGGGGGTTGATACCATCTTTTTTTTATTTTTATTAAACTACATGTATCTTTTTGCTTCTTAGCACATCTTCCAGGACTGAGAAGACAGCAGATGTTCGTGAGCTGCACGTTTTACCGGTCTGTGATATAGACTGTGAATGAATGTAAAGTCACACAAAATACGAATAAAGAAGTCTTAATGCAGATGTTTTGTTTTAGTGCAGAATGAAAGGGGGATATAATGTGTTTGATTAAAAAATGTAATCTGAATTCCTTTGTCGATAAAGTCATCTAATGTGACCATGTGTTCGCTGGTTTGATGCTAACTTAAAATGAAGTTTCATTTATATTTTCAGGCACCTTAGCAAATATAAAATCTAGCATTTTTGAAACATGTCTTAAAGGGACAGTGCCTATTAAGTGGGGTTTATTTAAAGGGGTTGTCTAATAAAAAATAAAAACCTTCAATGTCTTACAGTAAAAGCCATCATATACTCACTCCTCACTCTGTTCTCTGTGGTGCTCCTCCGGTTTGTTTTCTAACAGCAGAGGTGACATGTCTGGATACTGCATATGACTGTTGCAGCCAATCACTGTCCTCAGTGGTCTACAGCAGAGGGCAGTAATTGGATGCAGTGGTGAGGTGCCAAATCCAGGCGTGTAGAGTGATGTGCCTGGATCCAACTTTTTAATGATCTCAGATAACCCCTTTAAAACGAACTCTGCGAACTACATCACTTTGTAATGGTACTTACATTTTATAGAGGAACTATCACCGCAAAATATAATCCAATCTGAATGCACCATATTATAGAGCAGGAGAAGATGAGCAGATTTATATTTTTGGTGGAAAACATTTAGCAAAACCTGTGATTTATACATTTATATATCAGCTTTTTCTACCTCCTGAGAGCAGCATCAGTACAGGGGGAGGTGTTCACAGTGACTGATAGCATTGTGTGTATACAGAGATAGCTGTCAGTTACTGATAACACCTCCTCCCTGTACCGATAGCTGTTCACAGGAAGTGGAAAAAGCAAAAAGATATAAATGTATAAATTACAAGTGTTACTGAATCTTTGCCACAAAATATTTATATCAATCTACTCAGCTCCTCATACTCTATAACATGGTGTTTAGAGATTGCATTGCATTTTGTGGTGACAGGTCCTCTTTAAGAAGTATCTGTAACATTGAATCATATAATTCCACCAACACTGAAAACTCCTACTTCATCGTCTTTCTGAGCACTCTTCCAGTGCACTTCTTCATACATGTAATTGTACACTAGAGGAGAGGACATGCTGGAACCTCTGTACTACCCTCAAACACATAGGCCCAGATTTATGAATCTTAAAGACGACGGAAGCATAGACATGCTGTCTAGACCTGCACAGTGGCTCAGGCTGGACAATAAATCTGGGACAGGGACTTATACTTTTCTCTGACTCTATGACAACTAATGGTTGGCTTACTTTGAGACAGATATTTACAACAGAATTGTGGCACAGTTTTGGCACAAAATTGTGCCTCTTAGACCTTGCCCCTTTCCTGTGAGGCCCCGTTCCTTTCTGCTAAGCCCCACTGTAGACATCCTAGATGCGTCAAATTGTGCCTCTTTTTAGAGAGATCTGGGCCATAAAGTTTGAACAATGCATGTTCTGCATTCTGCTCCTTATGCGCCTGTGCTACTTGCCCTATCCTTAGCATCAGATGAGGATTGGGAATGGAATGATGGGGGCAGGCTGATTTAGCTGGAAGGTGGTGTATGGGGAGGATATTAGCTGACTCAGATGCTAGCACTATGAATCATGGAAATGAAAGTGGAGAACAGGAAATAACCATTAAATGGAGGTTTGCGATGTAATACACTGGAGCATGCCTGCACCACAAAAAGTTGTGAAATGGAGTCAAAGCACAAAAAAGTATTTGTGGGGCATTAATCCCATAGAAAAATGCATTGAGAGCTTTTTGATAATAGCCAATCTGTACTGGAAAACCTATTTAATCACAATAGTTTTTTTTAATGTATTTTTCACTTGTATGTATTCTGCTCAATATAGATAGAGATTGACTTCATTAACTGGAAGCCATCTACAAGCAGGAGAACATTAGCTTCTAGACCTTTCTACGGAGACAATCCCTAATGTCTCATGTCCTGATACTGTCATAGAGCTCAGGTATCCATCACTGATCTCATTACCCTTGAATTTGCCTCCTCAACAAGAATGTTCACTACTGCTCACAGTATTGATGCAGATGCAAAAGGATTTAATACTGATTGTAGGGCGTCTGGCTCCTAAAAAACCCAGACACCCAGCTACTATACAACCATACAGGTGAAATATTGTAATTATTGCCGACTATTCAAATAATGTATAGACCATTTAATACATGTCTACATTGCCAGGAAGTGAGCTGCTAATGTAGCAACACTCTGCATAGCAATATGTACATGCTGTGCAGTGTAGAAAACTACTACTGTTAACTGAAAACCACCAACAAGAAGTTAGCTTCAGATTACGGTTGATCACCTTTATTTCCTGTCTCGCTCAATCACTCATGCCCCTATGAAGCATTTCCTTTGCTTCTTGATACCATGATTACCATCATAGTTTTAGCCTTCCAAGCTATGCCTCACAGTTTTAGAAGCACTGCCTTAAACAACTAGTGGGTACATCATCACTTTTTGAAACATTGCGTTGAAGGGAGTTTCTATGACTAAAATATGACCTATCCTAAATGTGAGTGGGGGAGGGGGTGGTACTTTTGCTAGCTGTTGGAGGGTGAGATTGGTTAGTGAGATCATGTCCATCAAACACAAGGCCATTGTAAAGCTCAGTCCCAATAAAGTGAATGGGATAAACCTGCAATGCCAAACACAGCCGCTCTACAATGCACACCACTGTGCTTGGTATAGTATAGGTAGGTATAGTATGAAAAGAAAGCAGCCATCAGCTCCTTCAAACATTAGGTTGTAGGAGGTGAATGGATGCAGTCCCCACTGACGACATTCTGATGATTTGTCCGGAGGAAAGGTAAGAAACATTTCAGTCCAGGAAAACCCCTTTAAAGGCAATCTGTCACCAGTTTCATGGTGTCCTATTAAACGGATGAGTCCTGATATTCGTAAGCCCATGGCTATCCCTGGTCCTGATAGCTGATTGTAGTAGATATAAACTGTCAATCAGTGGCAGGGAGGAGGGAACAGTTGGAAGCTCATGAATATCAGGACTCATCGACTTTCTCTAGAGCCGTCAGGACATATAACTTAGCATAAAACTGGTGACAGATTCTGCACATTCAGTGTGCATGTTCAGTACATGTGCAGGGAGATACTCCTGCATAAACAGATTATAGACCCAATGTATGCCAAAAGAGTGTCCTCTCCACCCACGGGTAGGTGTACATTGTTATACCTTTTTCAATTGCTGTTGTACAGCATGATATGTATTTATTTTTAGCAAGGGAGCCTAAGCATAATGGGGGCGATTTATCAAAACTGATTGGTGGCTATGGGTAACAAAGCTAGTTTCCCTTTACACCAATTTTGATAAATCTCCCCCGGTGTGTTCAGTGCGTAGATTGGAAGATTTTCCTGTCATATATGATGAATGAAAACCCAACAGAGTCTAATATTGATAAAATCTGTCAAGAATCTCTTTCAAATTCTCCCGAGCTATATTCTACAGTTATGGCATTCCTTTTACTCTGCTTCTCTGTGTTTTCCCTGGCAACAGAAAATAAGGTAAAAAATTAAAAATAACAGCATGGTGCAACAAGTACCCATAGGAGGTCAGGTTGGGATCCAGTTAATGGCACCCAGCGGTGCACTTCTTTCTGTGAAATTTCCAGAAAGTATCAATTGGCTGTCACTCCTGTCATGCCCTCTCAATGTCTCAAACTCAACTTTTCTAAAACTAAGCTTCTTTTGTTTCTACCTCCAACTAAAGAATATCTTTTCCTTCATTCCTAAAATCTAGAATTACTCTATGCTATGTGACATGGAAAAGAATTGACTGCAAGAAAGACCAGTAAGAGGGATGGGGAAAGACTCTCTGGGTAGCCTGGTGACAAAGAAATTAGCCCTACGAGAACTAATATTGGTGGCAATAGTTGCTGTAAAGGTGGCGATAAACATTCGATTAAAGGGGTTGCCCAACGGGAAATATTCAACATTTTTCAAAATAGCACCAGGAACTGAATACATTTGTAATTGCATCTAATTAAAAATGAGTACAGTCACTGAGTTATTCAATAAAACTTACCTGTATAGCATCACCTGCTGTTTGTTCTTTTCCATTTTTCTCTGTCCATCTTGCTGAGGTGGTCGAACATGCTCCGTTCCATCCTTCAACTGTCAACAGCTGTATCTACTGTTAGAAGCTGTGACAGTAAAAAGGACACACCCCTTAGCAAGGACACGCCCCCTGAGCTGCTTCTTGAAATGAATCTAGTAGAGCAACTTGTATGTGTGGTACAGGGCTGGTTCTAGCTTTGCTAGAAACAGTTTGGCATATATTCTATGATTTCTGATTTCCATTTTTTACATTAACCATGGGATTAACACATTTTTGTGTTTTAATTTGTTTACTACCTGCCCTCCAAGCTGTTTTATTTTTCCATTCACATTTTTTTGTGGGACAAATTATGTTTTCTAATGGAACTATTTAACATTGCATACATTGTAGTGGGAAGCTGTAAAAAAATCCAAATGGGTTGAAATTGTGTGAAAAAAAGCAATTCCACTATAGTTTTATGGGTTTCCTTTTTACAGCATAACCTATGTGGCATAACAGACCTGTTATCTTCATTCTCCAGGTCAGTACAATTGCGGAAAAAACACATTTATATAGGTTTTCTGTCTTTTAAAACCTAAAAAAAAAAAAAATATCACTTTATCACAGCAACTGACGGGTTGAATGTCTGTAATCGGTGATAGTGTCGATCACAGACTTTAGCTATGGATGTCTGTTGCCTAAAATGGTATAGATTGGGAAGGAGTTAATGTAAGGCCAACACTTAGATTTTGTCAGGAATGGTCTATGAGGCTGTCCTGACTTTCGCTCCACTGGAGATGTTGGGGGAAAGATGGATAGAGGAGTTGGATTTCAACATACCCAATCATTTTGTTTTCAGGAGAAATGAGGTGCCACTAGAGGTGTCTGGCTGTGGTTTACTCCTCTCTGCACATTCAGATTACATGTGATTAGGAGGGATAGGGATGGCCATCTGTATGTTGAACGCTCAGCTATCTAATGTGCTTGACTAACCGTAGCTACTTGCAAGAAAGTAGCAAGAGAGCTAAACTTACTAGAGAAAGACTTCACATATATACTGCACATAAGGAAAATGAAATGTTGCGCACAAGCTGTCCTCTCAAAATGGAAATGAGAATCAGAAATGAGAAAAAGTGTCATCATTTGCACGTTCCAAGATGGTTCCGAAGCTAGAATATTTTTTTGCTGATATGAACATGAACATTTCTATTTGAATGGGTATAATTGCCATATTGCAGGCACAATTCTCCCTCAGCTACTTTTTGCTGCAATTTCAGAAGTACAGTATACATAAACTACTAGCATTGAAGAAGCATTCTGTGATACTGTCATTTAATGTGCAGCTCTGTGACAGCTTTAATTTAGAAAACATTGCCTCTGTCACTCCGTTGTCTTTGCAGTTTATTTTTGTTGTTAAAACACATTATTTTCCCTTGTATAGAACTTCCTGATCGTCGGAATTATTGCACTGTTGCCTTGGAGATGGCTACTTTCTCGTCATAAAAAATATGATAAAAATATGATACAGCTGTTGTGTTACTAATCTGCCAATTGTCCCCCATCAACTAGGCATCTGTCAGAAATAGAGATTTTTTTATATTCACACTTATTTAATTACTCTTACCATAAGTAAAATTAATATAATGTTATTTTTCATCCTGCTGATAATTTATTGTAATAATTTGTACTGTATATTGTGTTCATTGTAATGCTTATAATTAAGAAAAGCAAAATAAAAGTATTTATTATGTAGAGAAAGTTAAAGGGGTTGTCCCATGAAAAATATTCTACAGTTTTCAAACCAGCACCTGGATCTGAATACTTTTGTAGTTGCATATAATAAAAAATTTAGCATAGCCATGAGTTATTCAAAAAAATGTATCTGAAAAGCGCCACCTGCTGTTTGTTATTTTTCTTATTTCTTTGTCCTGTTCACTGAGATGGCCGCACATGCTCAGTTTTATCCTTCAACTGCCTCCTGAGCTGTAATAGGGAGAGCATGGACACGCCTCCTGAGCTGTGATAGGGAGAGCATGGACACACCTCCTGAGCTGGGATAGGGAGAGCATGGAAACACCCCCTGCGCTGTGATAGGGAGAGCATGGACATGCCCCCTGAGCTGCAGCAGAAAATACACTCCCCTTGAGCTGACAGCTTGATATAAATCTAGCAGAGCAATGAATGTGAAGATCTCTGGATCCATGTGAGGTACAGGGCTGGTTCTGGCTTTTTTTTTAGAAAGAGGTTGTTATGTACTGTATAATGTCTGATTTTCATTTTTTACATTAGTCATGAAATAACTCCTTTAATACAAGCCACTTGCTAATAATGTATTGTTATTATCCATATTTCTTCCTTTGCTGGGTGGATTAATTTTTTTATCACATTATATCCTGCTCGTTTCCATGGTTACGATCACCCAGCCATCAGTGATGGTCGTGCTTGCACACTATAGGAAAAAATGCCCCCCTCTCTGGTGCTTTTTGCTATAGTGTACAAGCATTACCACTGCTGCTGGATTGCAGGTTTGTCATAACCATGAAAATGAGAAGTGTATGATGTGTTGAAAAAAATCTATCCAGCCAGTAAAGGAAGCAATATGGACAATCAAATACATTAGTAAGTGCCTTGAATTAACTTTCTCTACATAATTAATGTTATTTGCTGAAGTGACACAACTAGAGTTGTTGCGATACCAATTTTTTGATTCGGTTTCGATACCATGAAAAAGTATTGCGATACTCGATACCATTCGATACCACGCGAAAAAAATAAACAAAAAAAGCCACGTGCATTCCTCATTTTTAAAAATGGCGAATCGCGCAGTTTTTATTTTATTTTTTCTGTTCCGGCATTCACCACCTAGATTTTTTTTTATATATTTTAATAGTTTGGACTTTTCTGACGTGGCGATGTAATATGTTTATTATTTAAATATTTTATATGTGAAATTGGGAAAAGGGGGTGATTTATACTTCATATTTTAGTGTTTTTTGTTTGTTTTTTTTACACTTTTTATTTAATGACTATTTTCCCCTTAGGGGCTAGAACCTGGGATCTTTCATCCCTTTTCCTATTCAGCCTGATAGATCTCTATTAGGGTGAATAGGACTCCACACTGTCCCTGCTGCTCTGTGCACACAGCATCAGGGATGTTACCATGGCAACCAGGGCTTCTGTAGCGTCCTGGCTGCCATGGTAACCGATCGGAGCCCCAGGCTTACACAGCTGGGGCTCCGATCAGAAGCTGCCACTGCACCACCAATGAGGGGGGGGGGGGGGGAAGAGGTCCCTGTGGCCACTGCCACCAATGATTTTAATACTGGGGGGTTGAGAGGGGCCGGCACACTGTGCCACCAATGATTTTAATGGGATGGGTGGGTTGAGGGGGGGGGGGGCAATGATAACTACCTCTTTATACAGGAGGCGGGTACTGGCAGATCAGCGGCAGTTAACTGCCGCTGATCGCAGCTCCCTGTCAGGGGCAGGGTGCCGGCAATGCGATTCTGCTGCCGGCACCCGCCTCCTGTATGTGTTAAAGACTGACTACTGTATATGAGTCCAGACTTTCACTATCAGGCCACACAGAGCGGCGCCCAGCAATGTCCCAGCACTCACCATTAGTCCTGGGCGCCGCTCCGTTCGCCTGCAGTGCTCCATTACTGTCTCCTGTCCTGCTCCACATGCTGCTGATTACTATCGGAGCGATGGGAGGAGACATCAGATTCACTAGTGGGCGTTCCTTCTCCCTGGCTGTAGCGCTGTCCAATCGCAGCGCAGGGAGAAGGAACGCCTACTAGTGAAGCTGATGTCTCCTCCCATCGCTCCGATAGTAATCAGCAGCATGTGGAGCAGGAGAGGAGACAGTAATGGGGCACTGCAGGCGAACGGAGCGGCGCCCAGGACTAATGGTGAGTGCTGGGGCATCGCTGGGCGCAGCTCTGTGTTGAAATAATCCTATCATTGGTGGCGCAGTGCGCCCGCCCCTCCTCCGCCCCTCTCTTCTCATTGCCGGCGCTGCCCCTCCTCCGCCCCTCGCTTCTCATTGCCGGCGCTGCCCCTCCTCCGCCCCTCGCTTCTCATTGCCGGCGCTGCCCCTCCTCCGCCCCTCGCTTCTCATTGCCGGCGCTGCCCCTCCTCCGCCCCTCGCTTCTCATTGCCGGCGCTGCCCCTCCTCCGCCCCTCTCTTCTCATTGCCGGCGCCGCCCCTCCTCCGCCCCTCGCTTCTCATTGCCGGCGCTGCCCCTCCTCCGCCCCTCGCTTCTCATTGCCGCCCCTCGCTTCTCATTGGTGGCAGCGGCAGCAGCAGCACAGGGGGGAGGGAGGACAGCTTCCTTCTCCCCGTGCTGCTGAGAGAGAACATGAGCGCGCCGATAGCAGCGCGCTCATGTTCAGAGATACTAGACTGCGCAGAAGCGCAGCCCAGTATCGAAAAAACGGAAATCCCGGTATCGTATCGATACCGGGACAAAAGTATCGATTGGGTATCGAAATTTCGATACCCGCAACAACCCTAGACACAACCCCTTTAACCACTACAGGACCGCCGCACGCGGCGGCCCTGTTATTCCTCCTGGACGCGTCGGGGCATCATCTCGCGAGACGTGAGATTTCATGTGAACGCGCGCACAGAGGACGCGCACGTTCACAGGAACCGGAAGTAAACTAGCTGATCTACAGCCTGCCAGCGGCGATCGTTCGCTGGCAGGCTGTAGATGCGATTTTTTTAACCCCTAAAAGGTATATTAGGCGCTGTTTTGATAACAGCGTCTAATATACCTGCTACCTGGTCCTCTGGTGGTCCCTTTTGCTTGGATCGACCACCAGAGGACACAGACAGCCCTGTAATAAGTAGCACCAAACACCACTACACTACACCCCCCCCGTCACTTATTAACCACTTATTAACCCCTGATCACCCCATATTAGATTCCCTGATCACCCCCGTGTCATTGATCACCCCCCTGTAAGGCTCCATTCAGACGTCCGTATGTGTTTTACGGATCCGATCCATCGATCCACGGATCCGCAAAACACATACGGACATCTGAATGGAGCCTTACAGGGGGGTGATCAATGACATATAGCCCATATAGACTCCCTGATCACCCCCCTGTTATTGATCACCCCCCTGTAAGGCTGGCTCCATTCAGAGGTCCGTATGTGTTTTGCGGATCCACGGCTCCATGGATCGGATCCGCAAAACACATACGGACGTCTGAATGGAGCCTTACAGGGGGGTGATCAATGACAGGGGGGTGATCACCCTATATAGACTCCCTGATCAGCCCCCTGTCATTGATCACCCCCCTGTAAGGCTCCATTCAGACATTTTTTTGGCACAAGTTAGCGGAAATAGATTTTTTTTTTGTTTGTTTTTTCTCACAAAGTCTCATATTCCCCTAACTTGTGACAAAAAAATAAAATCTCACATGAACTCACCATACCCCTCACGGAATCCAAATGCATAACATTTTTTAGACATTTATATTCCAGACTTCTTCTCACGCTTTAGGGCCCCTAAAATGCCAGGGCAGTATAAATACCCCACATGTGACCCCATTTTGGAAAGAAGACACCCCAAGGTATTTTGTGAGGGCATGGCGAGTTCATGTAAAATTTTATTTTTTGTCACAAGTTAGCAGAAATGGAGACTTTGTGAGAAAAAAAAAAAAAACTCTGCTAACTTGTGCCAAAAAAAAAGCTTCTATGAACTCGCCATGCCCTCACGAAATACCTTGGGGTGTCTTCTTTCCAAAATGGGGTCACATGTGGGGTATTTATACTGCCCTGGCATTTTAGGGGCCCTAAAGCGTGAGAAGAAGTCTGGAATCCAAATGCCCTCCTAAAAGATACTCATTGGAATTTGGGCCCCTTTGCGCACCTAGGCTGCAAAAAAGTGGAGAAGTTGGGCAATGTGTTTTGGGGTATCTTTTTACATATACCCATGCTGGGTGAGAGAAATATCTCTCTATAATGACAACTTTGTATAAAAAAATGGGAAAAGTTGACTTTTAGAGAGATATTTCTCTCACCCAGCATGGGTATATGTAAAAATACACCCCAAAACACATTGCCCTACTTCTCCTGAGTACGGCGATACCACATGTGTGACACTTTTTTGGGGCCCAAATCCTAATGAGTACTTTTAGTATTTTACAGGGCATTTTTTACACATTTGGATTCCAGACTACTTCTCACGCATTAGGGCCCCGAAAATGTCAGGGCAATATAACTACCCCACAAGTGACCCCATTTTGGAAAGAAGACACCCCAAGGTATTTCGTGATAGGCATAGTGAGTTCATGGAAGTTTTTATTTTTTGTCACAAGTTAGTGGAATATGAGACTTTGTAAGGAAAAATAAATAAAAAAAATCATCATTTTCCGCTAACTTCGGACAAAAATTAAAAAGCTCTATGAACTCTCTATGCCCATCAGTGAATACCTTAGGGTGTCTACTTTCCGAAATGGGGTCATTTATGGGGGTTTTCTACTGTCTGGGCATTGTAGAACCTCAGGAAACATGACAGCTGCTTCAAAATGCGGAAATTCACATTTTTGTACCATAGTTTGTAAACGCTATAACTTTTACCCAAACCATTTTTTTTTACCCAAGCATTTATTTTTATCAAAGACATGTAGAACAATAAATTTAGAGAAAAATTTATATAGAAATGTAGTTTTTAAAAAAAATGTTACAACTAAAAGTGAAAAATTTCTTTTTTTGCAAAAATTTCTGTAAATTTCGATTAATAACAAAAAAAGTAAAAATGTCAGCAGCAATGAAATACCACCAAATGAAAGCTCTATTAGTGAGAAGAAAAGGAGGTAAAATCCATTTGGGTGGTAAGTTGTATGACCGAGCAATAAACGGTGAAAGTAGTGTAGTGCAGAATTGTAAAAAGTGGTCTGGTCATTAAGGGTGTTTAAGCTAGGGGAGCTGAGGTGGTTAAGCAAAAAGGTAATGTGACACAAGCATATTCAATCCAGGATTCAATATGGTTATACAGATCCAGCTAGCAGGTGGGCAGGAGTGTTATAGGTTGCCATGGTTACTTAGCAATAGTAGAAGCATCATACTTACCTGCTGGCTGCTGCGATGTCTGTGTCCGGCCGGGAGCTCCTCCTACTGGTAAGTGACAGGTCTGTGCGGCGCATTGCTAAATGAACTGTCACTTACCAGTAGGAGGAGCTCCCTGCCGGACACAGACATCGCAGCAGCCAGCAGGTAAGTATGATGCTTCTACTATTGCTAAGTAACCATGGCAACCAGGACTGCAGTAGCGTCCTGGTTGCCATGGTTACCGATCGGAGCCCCAGCGATTAAACTGGGACTCCGATCGGAACTCCGCTGCCACCAAAGATCGGGGGGGGGGGGCGGGGGAGGCCGCACACTGCCACCAATGTTCTTATTACAATAGAGGGAGGGAGGGGGGCCGGGGGAGGCCGCACACTGCCACCAATGTTCTAATTACAATAGAGGGAGGGAGGGGGGGCCGGGGGAAAGTCAATGGGTCCGCAGAAAATCACGGAAAACGGAACAACGGCCACGGGTGCACACAACGGTCGTGTGCATGAGGCCTAAGACTTAGTTTTTATTTATTTTTTAAGAAAAGAAAAGAATATTATTTGAGAAAATGTGTGTTTAAAACTTTCAGTAGCTGACCCAGGATGGTGGTATAACTATATTCTAATGCATCTTCTGCTCTGTATTTTTGCAGCAGGAACAAGGACCTGATGGGTTGTGTTGGTGGTAGTGTGCTGTACACCTGCACTGCTAAATTCCTAATATCAGTCTGTTCCTTATATTTAGTAAAGGTGCCTATCTGTGTCTCTTTACTGATTCCTAAAAAGCCTTGCTGACGCTGCCCCCGACATGTTTCACGGTAATACTGGCGTCTACTCACTGCCCGATCCCCTGAAGACAATGGTGGGAATCAACATGTTAGCATATTCAGTTGACAGGCGAATACGCTTATCTGTTATAATGCCACCAGCAGCACTAAATACTCCCTCAGACAAAACACTGGCAGCAGGGCAGGCCAGCACCTCCAAGCCGTAGAGCGCCAGTTCGTGCCACGTGTCCAGTTTGGACACCCAGTAGTTGTAAGGCGCTGAGGGATCATTGAGGAGGCTGACACGGTCTGTTATGTACTCCTTCACCATCTTCCAAAATCCCTCCTTGTCACAGTAGGCTGCACATCAGGGCGAGGGTGCTGGTGGGGTGTCATGAAACTGTCCCAGGCTTTGGAGAGTGTTTCCCTGCCTCTGTTGGAACTGCTATGTGTTCCCCTTGTCTCCCCTTCTCGATTGCCCAACTACGGACTCTGCCACCAGCGTTGTCAGATGGAATTTTTTTTAGCAATTTTTCAACAAGGACCTTCTGTTATTGCACCGTTTTTCTTGTCCTCTCCACCGGAGAAAAGAGAGATGAGAAGTTCTCTTTGTAGCAGGGGTCAAGAAGGGTGAACAACCAGTGTTGTCTAAAATGCATATAACGCATGGGTCACTGGAAAGGCAGCATAACATGAAGTCAGCCATGTGTGCCAGAGGACCAACAGGCAAGACTTTGCTGTCACCATCAGAAGGATGACTCTCAATCTCCTCCTCCGTTTCCTCCTCTTCTGCCCACCCAAGCAGAACAGATGGAATTAAACTTCCATGGGTACTACCCTCTGTAGTGGAGGCAACCATCTCCTGCTCCTCCCCCTCTTTATCATCCAATTTGCTCTGAGAAGACCAACTGAGGGTGGTCTGCCTATCACCGTGTTTAATGTCTTCCCCCATTTCCACCTCTTCCACATGCAAAGCGTCGTCCTTAATTGTGAGCAGCGAGCATTTGAGTAGACACAGAAGTGGGATGGGGTTGCTGATAAGTGTAAGACGTGGGCTAGGCATGGGATGTGTGTGAGCTTGCCAAGCTCGAAAGCAGCCACCAAGTTACAGCCATTATCAGACACAACCATGCCTGGTTCTAGATTGAGTGACGAGAGCCACAGCTCAGTCTGGTCTCTTATCCCCTGCCACAGCTCTGCGGCGGTGTTCTGTTTGTCACCTAAGCAAATCAACTTCTGCACGGCCTGTTGACGCTTCCCCACTGCAGTGCTACACTGCTTCCAGCTACTGACTGATGACTGACTGGTGCTGCAAGAGGATAATTCTGAGGTGGAAGTGGAGGAGGAGGCGGAGGAGGAGAAGTGGGGGTTGGAGCCACTAATGTAAGTGGTGGCAGAAACCCTGATGGAATTAGGGCCCGCAATGCTTGGTGTCGGTAGCACCTGTGCCATCTCAGGGTATGACTCGCTCCCAGCCTCCACAACATTCACCCAGTGTGCGGTCAGGGATTTGTAACGTCCCTGGCCGAATGCACTTGTCCATGTGTCTAAGGTTAAGTGGACCTTACCAGTAACTGCATTGGTCAGGGCACGTGTGATGTTACGGGACACATGTTGGTGTAAGGCGGGCACAGCACACCTTAGTGGTGGCTGGGGACTGTAACGAAGGATGGCTGCCAACATCAGGCTGCGGATGGCCTCCGTGTCCGCAAGCCTAAATGGCAACATTTCCAGGGCAAGTATTTTGGAAAGTTGCGCATTTAGTGCTATGGCCTGTGGGTGGGAGGCTTGGTATTTGCACTTGCGTTCAAAAGCCTGGGGTAAGGACATTGTTTGCTGCGCTGGGACACAGAAGAGAATGTGGTCGTTGATGGTGCTTGCGAACCCAGATGCAGGGCAGGAGGCATCCGGGCCTGCACCTTCGACAGTGGATTGGCCAGCACATAACACAGGGGAAGAGAAGGCAGTGGTGTGACCCGCAGACAGAGACTGTGGACCCAGGTGTTCGGCCCACTTATTACGTTGCTTGGATGCCATGTGGCGGATCATGCTGGTGGTGGTGAGGTTGCTAGTGTTCACGCCCCGGCTCATTTTGGTACGGCACAGGTTGCAAACTACTATTATTTTGTCATCCGCACTTTCCTAAAAAAAGTGCCAAACTGCTGAACACCTACCCCTTGGCAAAAGAGATTTCCGCAAGGGGGTTCTCCATGAAACAGTTGTGGGCCTGTCTGGTGTGGCCTGCCTTCTCCCTTTTGCCACCCCACTGCCTCTTCCAGCCTGTTGTGGTGCAGCAGATTCCACCCCCTCTGTACTGCTGTCCTCGCTCGGCTTTCCACCTTCCCAGGTTGGGTCAGTGACTTCATCGTCCACCACCTCCTCTTTCACTTCCTTACTCTGCTCATCCTCCTGACTTGTTGACCTAACCACAACCTCAGTAAATGAGAACTGTGTCTCATCCTTGTCATCAACCTCTTGAGACAGAAATTGCCGTTTACTTTTTGGCAACTGTGTCTCATCATCATCCACCTCATTAAACAGTACCATCATCTTCTTGTGACTGGGGATGCTCAATAGATTGGGAATCAAGGTACAAGATCTGTCCCTCTTCAAGCGTGCTTGGCGAGAGGGCAAAATCAAGGAATGGCACTGAAAACAGCTCCTTGGAATATCCGAGTGTGGGATCACTTGTTTGCCCAGACTCTCTATGGTGGTAAGAAGGAGAATCAAGGTGAGGATTGGGTTGAGCAGACTCTTGGCTACCGAGACTGGACTTGGTGGACTGGAAGCATTATCTGCTGCAATCCAACCGACCACCTGGTCGCACTGGTCTGACTTCAAGAGTGGTGTCCTGCACCGCCCTGCAAACTGTGACATGAAGCTAGGTATCGTGGATGATTGTTTTTCTTGTGCTCTGGCAGCTGACACAGTTTCAACACGCCCAGGGGCACAGCCTCTGCGTGCACCATCAGCATCACAGCCACTTCCTCGTCCCTTACTGCTCGCCTTCTTCATATTAAATGTTATATGTGCTTGAAAGTATGTCACACGTACAGTAGCGTAGGATTTGGAAGTGTAAAAAAATAAAAAAGGTATTTGGTATGTGAAAGTCACACAGGAGATATCCCACAGATAATGTCAATGCTGTCAACAGTGGCTAATAAAACATTACAGGGAATGGGATGAGGAAACGTTATACAGGAGAGGTGCCACCGGTAATGTCACTTTCCAAAGCGTCTACGTAAAAAGTACACTGTATTAGAGATGGCCTTGTGGCTCGCCCCCGGCCGTCGTTTCGCGGCGAACCTTGCGTATTCGCGATTCGCCGAACACGCGAACATATGGAGAAATTCACGCCCGCCATATTCTTTTACATTGTGAAGAACTTTGACCCATTACACATCCATCAGGTGGTACAGGACAGCCAATTGAGACATTTCAGCATGGACATACCCCCAACCTTATAAATAAACTTGATCTGGCCGCCATTTTAGGCTACTTTCACACTTGCGTTCAGATCGGATCCGTCTGGTATCTGCACAGACGGATCCGCACCTATAATGCAAACGACGATATCCGTTCAGAACGGATCCGTCTGCATTATATTTCCGAAAAAAATCTAAGTCTAATTGTTAGTCAGACGGATCCGTCCTGACTTTGCATTGAAAGTCAATGGGGGACGGATCCGTTTGAAATTGCACCATATTGTGTCAACGTCAAACGGATCCGTCCCCATTGACTTACATTGTAAGTCTGGACGGATCCGTTTGGCTCCGCACGGCCAGGCGGACACCAAAACGCTGCAAGCAGCGTTTGGGTGTCCGCTCCTGAGCGGAATGGAGGCGAAATGGAGCCATACTGGTGCATTCTGAGCGGATCCTTATCCACTCAGAATGCATTGGGGCTGTACGGATCCGTTCGGGGCCACTTGTGAGAGCCTTCAAACGGAACTCACAAGCAGAACCCCGAACGCAAGTGTGAAAGTAGCCTTACATTCAGTGTTTTGCCAGTGTAGGGAGAGGTTGCTGTGTGGAGCAGGGACACCAAACGCTAGCTAATAGGACCACAAAAGTCATTTTAAGCACTAGTATAGGTGTGCTATCGATATGTGTGATACACAGAGGTGTGCGATATACTTATAATATACTTTTATAATGAGTCAAAAACGCATAGATCTATATAGTGATCAACTGGAAGTCAGGGGCCTAGGGACTAGGGGCTTACTAGGGCGATTTTTATATAGGATAAGGTTCCGGATGGGGTCGCTCTTATTAGGGCCTGTGGTCTGTGGTTAGGCTATCAGGGCCAGAATAGCACACCCCTGTAGGGCAATATCAGGGACAGTTCTTTGCCCATCTTGCCGTTCAATACCACATCATCACCTAGCCCAGGGATAGATGTTTTTTGCTTTCCCTCCTGGATTCATCGATGTGCACTGGAACCCCCCGGATTGTGCTAGGACATATGGTTTCTGATTTGGTGCCGCCGTGCACCTGATTTAGTGCCGCCGAGCACTTGTTATTGCCTACCACATATATGCTTTTTGGTTAACTTTAATAATTTCATTTATTTTCATTTTGTGAGATATCTTTTCCATTCACAGGTCCGCAAAATGGGTCTGCATCTGTTCCGCAATTTTACGGAACGGGTGCAGACCCACAAATTTTTAATGGGGGAGGAATGTGCTGTCCGAATCGAATTTGCGGATCCACACTTCCGTATCTGTGCTCCCGTTTCCGCATAAAAATAGAACATGTCCTATTCTTGTCCGCAAATGCAAACAAGATTAGGCATTTTCTATGATAGTGCTAGCGATGTGCGGTCCACAAATTGCGGAATGCACATCGCCGTTGTCCGTGTTTTGCGGATCCGCGAAACACTTACGGACGTGTGAATGGACCCTCATAGTAAAATTATTAAAAGTTACATTTTATCTTTATGTATATTCTAATGGATTGCCTTCCTTGTACAATGTTATAATATACTTTCTATGTTCGAAAGTATATTATAGTGCATTTGTATTGTGCGGCAGTTGTGTGCGGCTCTGCTGCGATACTGCAGGTATATAGAGGGACAAGCGTTATTGGAACAAATCATTTCTACTGGTGTGATATACCAGTCGCCCCGCAAAAAAACTGATTGAAGTGGGGTGTTATAAACCAATATACTTTCTTTATAGTGCATTTGGGTACTGTATAGTGCATTTGCGCATATGCAAAAATTATATTGCTGATATCTCGCATTGGAAAAAAATAATAATCGAGATCGCAAATTGGAATAATACATCTGGTATTTCACTGTCCATGTTGTGGGATTATTTGTGCACTTCTAGTAATTATTTCTTGGCTGCAAATATGAGCTGAAAGTTTTTCAGGTTCGCCTGCCATTAAAATGAATGCGACCCGCTGCGAACTTGCGGTTCATGAAAATTTGATAGCGTTTGCGAACCATCCCGGCAGATGTTCGTCCATAACTACACTGTATGTCAGCAAACAAAGGGGGTTAGTCAGCACCTTCCAGTGCGCAGGTGCACGCTGCCATGGCAAAGACCTAGAGGAAAAAAAGAGACAATGCAGCAGCACCCTGCAAATCAGATAAAGTACAATAATGCCAAAAATGATAGTGCTAATGCTACGCTTATTTATAAAGTGAGATGCTTGGCCAATGCATTTTGTACAAATCCATCTGAGCCCGTCTGTCAAACGTCAAGGCGATCTCTGTTAGACGGGTCCTAACACTAAATACTACCTGTTATTCGCCATAATGGCCGCCATAAAGTTCAGGGAGTGTTGGATCCACATACATGCTGGATCCACTTTGCTTTTTACCATTTTTTGGTGCCATAATGGCCTCCATTACAAGGGATGCAGGTACCAACATGCATGCCGAGCCCACTCTATACCTTTCCTTGTGCCAGACAACTTCCAATGAATGTAGTGAGAGCAGGCCACAGCTTTATACTGAAACTAATTAAAATCAACCTATGGGGCAGACAGGCTAATCCTAATCAGGAGTCCACAGCTCGCTGGAGTGCTACATCTCCAGCATTGTAAAGCTGCAAAAAAATGGGGTTAGTCAGCACCTCCCAGTGCGCAGGTGCACACCGCCATGGCAAAGACCTAGAGGAAAAAAAGAGACAATGCAGCAGCACCCTGCAAATCTGTTTTTACCAAACATGCATGATAATTAGAGATGAGCAAAGTGTCACGGGATGCCGAGGCGCTCGCTCTCCTCAGCGGCGTCCCGTTTCTGTTCTGTCTCCTTGGTCATAGGGGGCGGGACGGATCGGCCGCGCACGTCTCCTCTGCGCGGCCGGCATCCTCAGTTCCCCCAGCAACCAGGGGAGGTCTGAGCACCGAGCTGGGCACTCTGTGCTCAGCTGTACTCCCTAGTGCGGGTCATGTGGCGCTGGCCACGTCACATGACCCCAGCTAGCCAGTATTTAACAGGCAGCCTGCTGGCCACAGGTTGCCTGTTAATTAGGTTCTTGGCGATTTTTTGGTTTCCTGTATACTTACCTGATCCTGTGTTCCCTGACGATCCTCTGCCTGCTCCTCCTGTTATTTGACCCCAGCTTCTCCTGACTATTCTCTGCTCTATCCCTTTGTACTGCATTGCTCTCTTGGTATTGACCAAATGTGTAGTGTACGCGACCATTACACAAAGTTATAAAAAATTTGATTTGTGTTCTTTGCCTTATTTCACAGAGAAATTTAATTTGACAGTGATGTGGTTTGCCGTGCAGGCTGGCTGCACTCCTCTTGCGTACTGTCTGCGGGTGTTTCTGTGTAGGCTGGTTGCTTTTGGCTGCGTGCTGGCTGCAGTATCTAGTGTGAACATGCCCGTGTGTGTGTACTCCTTTTGGCTGTATCGTCTCCCTGTGGGTATGTCAGGTTGGTTGCACTCTTGCGTACTAGCTGCGGTGTCCCATGCATGCTAGTTGCTAGGGATAACGTTCTGTATCGCAGCTTGGTATGCTGTGGTTTCTGGTTACCCCTGACCTGATTTGGTACCTCCCTGTTTGGTTCTGAAGGGGTTAACCTCCCCTGGTTTCCTGGGTGTGTCCTTTCAGGTGCGCTAGTTAGGCTGCTATCTCTGCCTTTGTGCATGGAGTATTGAGGTCAGTCTTGGTCAGTCTGATTTGTCTTGTCTTGTTGGTGTTTCACCCTTCTGCTCTGTGTAGTCTGTCTGTCTATGTTTGTCTTGCCAGGTTTTGCCTTTTGCAGCTGACCCAAGGGGTCCTACCATCTACACCTTGTTGTGTTCCGCCTGGTTCTGTATTGTTGTCTTCTGGCACTGTACCTTGCCTTGTACTGCTTCTGGTGTTCCTGTATCTGTATAGCCTAGCAGAGCTTATCTGCGTCTGATCTATGTTCCTGTTACTGTCTGTCTGGCAGTCCTTACTGCTTCTGGTGTTCTGTTCATGTCTGTCCATGTCTGCCTTCGGAAGAGGGCTCCTGGTTTCCCTGGAGGGGGAATACCCATTCTCTGTCTCTGTGCAGCTCTTCCTGGGGCCACTAGGCCACTTCTATTGCTTGGGGCGCAGGTGCCTGCTTCTGTCTCTCTTCCGTTTTTCCTGCCTGTCTATGGACTCTTTGTACTGTTAGTACCTTGTCTGGTATCTCCGTGAAAAGAATTACTTCATCATGAATCACATTTCATTGTATGTAGCACCACTCAAATGCTGCATTTATTGCTGATGGCAGCATCTGACATTAACCCCTGGTGTGATGATGTCATCATGTTATCACTCTGGCCAGGTGCGGTGAAGTCACCTTCAATCAAGATGGGCGCGATGGCCTCTCCGTGAGCAAATGGATGAGGTGAGAATATTTTTTTTTCACCGCCGTTTCAAGAAAACTAGATTTGTTACCACGAAGCATGAGCAAATTCAGCTTAGTGGTGAATCACATTTTTCCTGAAATTCGGAACGAAGTCAATTCGTTTGACTTCAATTGACTATGGTCGCACATTTCCAGCATGTATCAGGTTAATAAATTATTTTGATTACACCAAAATCTGCAAGTGTGCATCTTTATGGGGACACTAAGGTAGCTGTCACCTGAATTCTTATATGCTTTCTTTAATGTGACCAGTAGTGTTGAGTGAATCGAGCTTCGGATCATAAATCTGGAGTCGATTCGGTCACAGACTTTGGGGGTCATTTTTTAAGACTGACCTTTTAGATGCCGGTCTTAATAATGCCCCTGCACTGGCTGTGGATTGCTAAATTTATGTGGAGGTGCCAGCCTCTCCATAACTACGATGCAACCAGCACCAGTTCTTAATGCAAGACAGCTTCCTAGCTGGTTTTCATGTAGACCATTTTCTATGCCTAAAACAGTGGTGGAAAATGATGTATGAGATGGGCCTGCCAGACCATCACCTTCCCCACCCATGCCAAGCCCTTTTTTTTTAGACCTGGCGTGAGCAGGGAAAAGTCACAGATTGCAACGTATTTCAGGCTTTCAGGCTAATAAATGACCCCCTTTGATTTTAATGCTGTCTCTGTACAGCATTAAAATGTATTGCCTCTGTGGAGGCAAAATTAGTTTTAGCCGAAATCGCCCAAGACTTCGTTGAATGAATTTGGTAATCACATCTGCGTCCTAAAAAACAATTTTAAATAGCATTTCGAAGTTGGGTTTTGGTACCGAGGTACAAACCGGTATCAAAATCAACTTCGGATTGCTAACTTTAAGGCCCCTTGCAGACGAGCGTGTCCGGATAAGGTCCAGATGTGATGCGGCAAACCCGTGTGAGTAGGTACCTGATTGCAGTCAGTTGTTTAGTTTTTAGCGCGCGGGTGCAATGTGTTTTGCATGCGCGTGATAAAAAAAACTGAATGTTGTACCCAGACCCGGACTTCTTCACAGAAGTTCAGGTTTGGGTTCGGTGTTGTGTAGATTGTATTATTTCCCCTTATAACATGGAAAACAATAGCATTCTGAATACAGAATGCGTAATACAATAGGGCTGGAGGGGTTAAAAAAATTAAAAATAATTTAACTCACCTTAATCCACTTGTTCGCACAGCCGGCATCTCTTCTGTCTTCTTCTTTGAGGAATAAGACCTTTGATAACGTCACTGCGCTCATCACATGGTCCATCACATCATCTTTTACCATGGTGACGGACCATGTGATGAGCGCAGTGACGTCATCAAAGGTCCTTTTCCTGTGCACAGCAAAGAAGAAGATGGGCTGTGCGATCAAGTGGATTAAGGTGAGTTATATTATTTATTTATTTTTTAACCCCTCCAGCCCTATTGTACTATGCATTCTGTATTAAGAATGCTATTATTTTCCATTATAACCATGTTATAAGGGAAAATAATAATGATCGGGTCCCCATCCTGATCGTCTCCTAGCAACCGTGCGTGAAAATCACACCGCATCCGCACTTGCTTGCGGATGCTTGAGATTTTCACGCAGCCTCATTCACTTCTATAGGTCCTGCGTTGAGTGAAAAACGCAGAATATAGAACATGCTGCGATTTTTATGCAACGCACAAGTGAAAATCACTGCTCGTGTGCACAGCCCCATAGAAATGAATGGGTCCGGATTCAGTGCGGGTGCAATGCGCTCACGTCAAAAACTGCACCCATGCGGAAAACTCGCTCGTGTGAAAGGGGCCTAAATGTTTGTAAAGATGCAGAAATGAATACTAAATTCAATTACCAAAGTCTTGAGGGACTTCGGGTAAAACAAATTTTGCCTACATCAATGCAATACATGGTCTCCATACATCATTAAAACCAAAGCATTAGAACAAATAAACTTCGGATCTATGATTCGAAGCTCGATCTGCTTAAGCCTAGTGGCCAGGTGTAGTCTGCAAGGTTAAAACGGGAAGAGGTCCTAGCAGAACATGGTGGAAGCAAGGGGGAACTCCTAAGTGTCCATCTAGGAGCTCTCTAGTACTTTATTTGTGGTCCTGGGCAATAGACACTGGTTGCATAAGAATTTGCTGACATATTACTTTTTCAACTGTGAACTGAACATTATATAGTATTCAGTTGAAACCAGAAGTTTACATACACTAAATAAAAAGACACATATGCATGTTTTTCTCAATATCTGACATTAAATCAGAATAAACCTTTCCTGTTTTTGGTCAATTAAGATTACCATAATTATTATTATTTGCCAAATGCCAGAATAATAAGAGAGAGAGAATGTTTTAAGGCATTTTTATTACTTTCTGCAAAGTCAAAAGTTTACATAGATTTTATTAATATTTGGTACCATTGCCCTTAACCACTTCAGCCCCGCTAGCTGAAACCCCCTTCATGACCAGGCCACTTTTTACACTTCGGCACTACACTACTTTCACCGTTTATCGCTCGGTCATGCAACTTACCACCCAAATGAATTTTACCTCCTTTTCTTCTCACTAATAGAGCTTTCATTTGGTGGTATTTCATTGCTGCTGACATTTTTACTTTTTTTGTTATTTATCAAAATGTAACGATTTTTTTGCAAAAAAATGACATTTTTCACTTTCAGCTGTAAAATTTTGCAAAAAAAAAGACATCCATATATAAATTTTTCACCAAATTTATTGTTCTACATGTCTTTGATAAAAAAAAAATGTTTGGGCAAAAAAACAATGGTTTGGGTAAAAGTTATAGCGTTTACAAACTATGGTACAAAAATGTGAATTTCCGCTTTTTGAAACAGCTCTGACTTTCTGAGCACCTGTCATGTTTCCTGAGGTTCTACCATGCCCAAACAGTAGAAAAACCCCACAAGTGACCCCATTTCGGAAAGAAGACACCCTAAGGTATTCGCTGATGGGCATAGTGAGTTCATAGAACTTTTTATTTTTTGTCACAAGTTAGCGGAAAATGATGATTTTTTTTTTTTTTTTTTTTTTTCCTTACAAAGTCTCATATTCCACTAACTTGCGACAAAAAATTAAAAATTCTAGGAACTCGCAATGCCCCTCACGGAATACCTTGGGGTGTCTTCTTTCCAAAATGGGGTCACTTGTGGCGTAGTTATACTGCCCTGGCAATTTAGGGGCCAATATGTGTGAGAAGTACTTTGCAATCAAAATCTGTAAAAAATGACCGGTGAAATCCGAAAGGTGCACTTTGGAATATGTGCCCCTTTGCCCACCTTGGCTGCAAAAAAGTGTCACACATCTGGTATCGCCGGACTCAGGAGAAGTTGGGCAATGTGTTTTGGGGTGTCATTTTACATATACCCATGCTGGGTGAGAGAAATATCTTGGTCAAATGCCAACTTTGTATAAAAAAATGGGAAAAGTTGTCTTTTGACAAGATATTTCTCTCACCCAGCATGGGTATATGTAAAATGACACCCCAAAACACATTGCCCAACTTCTCCTGAGTACGGCGATACCAGATGTGTGACACTTTTTTGCAGCCTAGGTGGGCAAAGGGACCCACATTCCAAAGTGCACCTTTCGGATTTCACCGGTCATTTTTTACAGATTTTGATTGCAAAGTACTTCTCACACATTTGGGCCCCTAAAAAGCCAGGGCAGTATAACTACCCCACAAGTGACCCCATTTTGGAAAGAAGACACCCCAAGGTATTCCGTGAGGGGCATGGCGAGTTCCTAGAATTTTTTATTTTTTGTCACAAGTTAGCGGAAAATGATGATTTTTTTTTTTTTTTTTTTTTTTTTCATACAAAGTCTCATATTCCACTAACTTGCGACAAAAAATAAAAAATTCTAGGAACTCGCCATGCCCCTCACGGAATACCTTGGGGTGTCTTCTTTCCAAAATGGGGTCACTTGTCGGGTAGTTATACTGCCCTGGCAATTTAGGGGCCCAAATGTGTGAGAAGAACTTTGCAATCAAAATCTGTATAAAATGACCGGTGAAATCCGAAAGGTGCACTTTGAAATATGTGCCCCTTTGCCCACCTTGGCTGCAAAAAAGTGTCACACATCTGGTATCGCCGGACTCAGGAGAAGTTGGGCAATGTGTTTTGGGGTGTCATTTTACATATACCCATGCTGGGTGAGAGAAATATCTTGTCAAAAGACAACTTTTCACATTTTTTTATACAAAGTTGGCATTTGACCAAGATATTTCTCTCACCCAGCATGGGTATATGTAAAATGACACCCCAAAACACATTGCCCAACTTCTCCTGAGTACGGTGATACCAGATGTGTGACACTTTTTTGCAGCCAAGGTGGGCAAAGGGGCCCAAATTCCAAAGTGCACCTTTCGGATTTTGCAGGGCATTTTTTACACATTTTGATTGCAAGGTACTTCTCACACATTTGGGCCCCTAAATTGCCAGGGCAGTATAACTACGCCACAAGTGACCCCATTTTGGAAAGAAGACACCCCAAGGTATCCCGTGAGGGGCATGGCGAGTTCCTAGAATTTTTTATTTTTTGTCACAAGTTAGCGGAAAATGATGATTTTTTTTTTTTCTCTTTTTTCCTTACAAAGTCTCATATTCCACTAACTTACGACAAGAAATAAAAAATTCTAGGAACTCGCCATGCCCCTCACGGAATACCTTGGGGTGTCTTCTTTCCAAAATGGGGTCACTTGTGGGGTAGTTATACTGCCCTGGCAATTTAGGGGCCCATATGTGTGAGAAGTACTTTGCAATCAAAATCTGTAAAAAATGGCCTGCGAAATCCGAAAGGTGCACTTTGGAATATGCGCCCCTTTGCCCACCTAGGCTGCAAAAAAGTGTCACACATCTGGTATCGCCGTACTCAGGAGAAGTTGGGGAATGTGTTTTGGGTTGTCATTTTACATATAACCATGCTGGGTGAGAGAAATATCTTGGCAAAAGACAACTTTTCCCATTTTTTTATACAAAGTTGGCATTTGACCAAGATATTTCTCTCACCCAGCATGGGTATATGTAAAATGACACCCCAAAACACATTCCCCAGCTTCTCCTGAGTACGGCGATACCAGATGTGTGACACTTTTGCGCATCTAGGCTGCAAAAGTGCCCAAATTCCTTTTAGGAGGGCATTTTTAGACATTTGGATCCCAGACTTCTTCTCACGCTTTAGGGCCCCTAAAAAGCCAGGGCAGTATAAATACCCCACATGTGACCCCACTTTGGAAAGAAGACACCCCAAGGTATTCAATGAGGGGCATAGTGAGTTCATAGAAATGTATTTTTTTGGCATAAGTTAGCGGAAATTGATTTTTTTTTAGTTTTTTCTCACAAAGTCTCACTTTCTGCTAACTTAGGACAAAAATTAAAATCTTTCATGGACTCAATATGCCCCTCAGCAAATACCTTGGGGTGTCTTCTTTCCAAAATGGGGTCAGTTGTGGGGTGTTTGTACTGCCCTGGCATTTGAGGGTCTCCGCAATCATTACATGTATGGCCAGCATTAGGAGTTTCTGCTATTCTCCTTATATTGAGCATACAGGTAATGAGATTATTTTTTCCGTTCAGCCTCTGGGCTGAAAGAAAAAATGAACGGCACAGATTTCTTCATTCGCATTGATCAATGTGGATGAAAAAATCTCTGCCAAAAAAAAAGGAGGGGAATGGCGTCTGCCAGGACATAGGAGCTCCGCCCAACATCCATACCCACTTAGCTCGTATGCCCTGGCAAACCAGATTTCTCCATTCACATCAATCGATGTGGATGAATAAATCATTGCCGGGATTATTTTTTTTATATATATATATATATATATATATATACAAAGTGCTTGCCAAAGCATAGGAACGCCGCCTCCTCCTCAGCTCGTATGCCTCGGCAAACATATCTGTCACTGCAGAGGAGAAAATCCCGTCTTGCAGCGCCGCATACACCGACTTGCGTGTAATCTGACAGCAGCGCAATGCTTCTGTCAGAATGCACATCGGTGCTGCAGCTAGTTCATCGGTTGGTCCACCTGGAAGGTAAAAAAAGAAAAAAAAAAAAAAAAGAAAAAACCAGGCCGCAACGCAATAATTTTATTAACTTTGGAACAGAATGCATAAACTTTAACTTTTTGAACTAAACATTAACATTTTGCTTACTGGTGTTTTTTTTTTTTGTTTTTTTTTGTTTTTTTACCTTTATAGAACAAACCTCTCCTCCCCCATGGGTCAATGTGCAAAGCGCAAATCGCCCAAAGATGTGGCGAAGTGCGTTATGCACTTTGTCCCATGTGAAAGGAGACGTTTGCAGCAGCTGTGTGAGTGAATGGGCCCTAATAGCCCTGTGTGCCTATCCTGGTGAGATGTGATCCCTATGCTAGGTGTACCTGTGTGTGGTACTTTCGGAAACAATCCCCTAAGCATAGGGCAGGGTGGTCAGGACAGTCAGGACAGAAATACCGGGTGTCACGCCTTATTCCACTCCTGCTACAGACACGACATCTTTTTCGGGGTGACGGTTGGGTTGAGGTACCAGCAACGACATTGGGGAAATGTCGCTCGTGTAGACGGCTAACTACACTGGTGGATGGGGCCACGGAACCTTCTGGATACAGGAGGTTCTCAATGATCTCTTCCTGAAATTTGAGGAAGGATCCAGTTCTCCCAGCCTTACTGTAGAGAACAAAACTATTATACAGCGCCAATTGAATCAAATATACAGACACCTTCTTATACCAGCGTCTGGTTCTGCGGGAAACTAAATACGGAGACAACATCTGGTCATTGAAGTCCACCCCTCCCATGTGGAGGTTATAGTCGTGGACTGAGAGGGGCTTTTCAATGACACGGGTTGCTCGCTCAATTTGTATTGTCGTGTCTGCGTGAATGGAGGAGAGCATGTAAACGTCACGCTTGTCTCTCCATTTCACCGCGAGCAGTTCTTCGTTACACAGTGCGGCCCTCTGCCCCCTTGCAAGACGGGTGCTAACGAGCCGTTGGGGGAAGCCCGCGCGACTAGTTCGCGCGGTACCACAGGCGCCAATCCGTTCTAGAAACAAATGCCTAAAGAGGGCCACACTTGTGTAAAAATTGTCCACATAAAGATGGTACCCCTTGCCGAATAAGGGTGACACCAAGTCCTAAACTATCTTCCCACTGCTCCCCAGGTAGTCAGGGCAACCGACCGGCTCCAGGGTCTGATCTTTTCCCTCATAGACACGAAATTTGTGGGTATAGCCTGTGGCCCTTTCACAGAGCTTATACAATTTGACCCCATACCGGGCGCGCTTGCTTGGGATGTATTGTTTGAAGCCAAGGCGCCCGGTAAAATGTATTAGGGACTCGTCTACGCAGATGTTTTGCTCAGGGGTATACAAATCTGCAAATTTCTGGTTGAAATGGTCTATGAGGGGCCGAATTTTGTGGAGCCGGTCAAAAGCAGGGTGGCCTCTGGGACGGGAGGCGGTGTTGTCACTAAAGTGCAAGAAACGCAGGATGGTCTCAAATCGTGTCCTGGACATTGCACCAGAGAACATGGGCATGTGATGAATTGGGTTCGTGGACCAATATGACCGCAATTCATGCTTTTTTGTCAGGCCCATGTTGAGGAGGAGGCCCAGAAAAGTTTTAAATTCGGAAACTTGGACTGGTTTCCACCGGAAAGGCTGGGCATAAAAGCTTCCCGGGTTAGCGGTTATAAATTGTGTGGCATACCGGTTTGTCTCTGCCACGACTATGTCTAAGAGCTCCGCAGTCAAGAACAGCTCAAAAAATCCCAGGGCCGAACCGATCTGAGCTGTCTCAACCCGAACTCCAGACAGGGCGGTGAAAGGGGGAACTACAGGTGCGGCTGAAGTTGGGGGCTGCCAATCAGGGTTTGCCAGCACCTCTGGGATTCTAGGGGCTCTACGGGCACGTCTTTGCGGTGGCTGCGACGGGGTCACTACTGCTCGTGCCACCGTACCAGCTTCAACTGCCCTTCTGGTGCTCGCTACTTCACCAGGTTGTACGGCAGTGCTGGTACTAGGTCCAGGATGGGCTGGTCTGCTGGTGTATGCCTCACCACGTAATCCGGCAGCACCAGCCCCACTCTGATGCTCTTGAAGCGGATCCTGCGCAACCTGCGGTCTAGCAACACGGGGCCGGGTACGCCTGGTTCTATCAGGGACCTCAGCCTCCTCGTCCGAACTTTGGGTCAGAGAGCCGCTGCTTTCTACAGGTTCGTATTCTGACCCGCTGGATTCATCAGATGAGGGTTCCCACTCCTCATCCGACTGGGTCAGAAGCCTGTAGGCCTCTTCAGAGGAATACCCCCTGTTTGACATGTGGGCAACTAAATTTAGGGGTATTCCCTGAGACTACCCAGGTAAAAAAAGCAAGCCTGTCTTACAAAGGGGAGGCAAACGAAGTACCGGAGGCCGCTGCGGTTGATAAAAAATATCAAAAGTGATTTTTTTATCGCTGCAGTGCGTGTAAAGTGGATGTGCAGCGATCAAAAAAAAATTTTTTTTTGTCACTGCGGTGGGGCGGGTGTGGGCGAACGCACGTGTGGGCGACCGATCAGGCCTGATCGGGCAAACACTGCGTTTTGGGTGGAGGGCGAACCTAAAGTGACACTAATACAGTTATAGATCTGACCGTGATCAGTTTTGATCACTTCCAGATACTATAAAAGTACAAATGCTGATTAGCGATACGCTAATCAGCGAATAACGGACTGCGGTGCGGTGGGCTGGGCGCTAACTGATCCCTAACTACCTAACCAAGGGACCTAAACTATACCTAAAACCTAACGGTCAATACCAGTGAAAAAAAAAAGTGACAGTTTGCACTGATCACTTTTTTTCCTTTCACTAGTGATTGACAGGGGCTAGAAGGGGTGATCAAAGGGTTAATAGGGGTTCAGGGGGGTGATCTGGGGCTAAGTATGTACTGTTGGTGTACTCACTGTGAAGCCTGCTCCTCTGCTGGATCCAACCGACGAAAAGAACCAGCAGAGGAGCAGGCAGCCATATAACAGATCATATTTACAAATATGATCTGCTATCTGGCACTGCGATTGGTTTTTTTGAAAATCAGCAACCTGCCAGCCAATGATCGCTGGCTGGCAGGTCCTGAACCCAAGCTTTAACTTCCTGGCTGATGTCTTGAGATGTTGCTTCAGTATTTACACATTATCTTCTTTCCTCATGATTAGAGATGAGCGAATTTTAAGAAAATTCGATTCTGCCGGTTTGCTGAATTTTTCCCCAAAATTTGCTAAGATCCGAATTTATTTGTGGTGAATCGCGTTAAAAACAGATATTTCCTGGCTGCAGAGAGCCTTTATAGAGGTGTCTGCTGTGGTAGTGAAATAATACTGTGAGTCAGTATGACATACAGATGACAGGCGTTGCTCTTAGAATCACTGCAGACTTCACTTATTTGGGCAGTCACGGGGTCAAAACTGACCAAATAACTCAGCCTTACAGGTCGATGTTAACGCCAAGAAGAAGCGCACTCATTTTACACTGTTGTCAACTGATTCCACATAGATTTCTACAGAACCTGTTCTATTAAAAGCTTATACAAGTAGAGCCCCCCCCCCGACAGAGTGGAGAGGGTGTCAGCAGTAAGCTTGTGTTGACATCACCGTCAGAACAATAACCTCCAAAAAACTGATCCTGTATGTGGAGCATCCGCCTTCACTCTGTTAGCATTTGGTCAGTAATCCATCAGTATTGCTAATACCAACAAAAACAGGAGTGGATCCAAAACAGTGATGACACGTGAATGGAATATTTGCATGTCTTCTGTGTTTTGTACCCACTCCTGCTTTTGGCTACCAAATCACAAGCCAATTCTTTTTTTTTTTGAACGGGGGAGAAAAAAAAACATTTATTTCACAAACAGGACATTAACACACATACACTACAACACAGAAAGGGCAAAACCACAAGATTTAAAAGACAAACTGAATAAAAAAAAGTGCTTCATCAACAAGAATGGATTAACGACCAGTGTCGGGGTGACCACGATGGTAATGCATAATGATCATGAATTGTATGGGGTTATGGCTGATAACTGGAGGACAGTCCAGAAAACAAGCCAACTCCAGCTTATTCCTCCAGTGCAGGCTACACAGTCACAGCTGGAAGTTAACTGGTAGGTACAGGCAACACCCGAAAATCTTCATAAATAAGCCTTAGTATGTGCAGGTCTCACACCCACTGAAACAGAACGGTAAGAAGCGATATAATATGTAGTAAGCACTGCAGGGATCATGTCTAAGACATGTAAGACGTCCAGGGGGTCCAGAATAGAGATGAACAAATCGAAGTTGACAAAGTCGAATTCGTTTCAAATTTCAGGAAAATACTATTCTGAACGATTGCGAATTTCCTCACGCTTTTGTGGTAATGAATCGCAATTTTTCCTAACATGGCAGCTAGCCGGCTACAATGGCGGCTATAATGGTGGCTACGCATGTGAGGACATAAGGCAAGGAACTCTGGGAAGGCGGGATGCCAATCAGCAGCCAGCCCTGTGATGTCACAGCACTATAAATATGGGGGCCATCTTAGAGTTTGCCATTAACTATCGTACTTTGCTCAGGAACAGATGTGTATGCAGGCGCTAGGGAGAGTGAAAGAAAAACTAATTGTACAAAAAAAAGGAAAGAAGTGATTTACTAGTGCAGGGAAAGGATAGTGAGAGGAATCATTTCACAGGCAGGAAGAGACGTGTGCAGATGCTAGGGAGAGTCATAGGAAAATCCTCATTGTGAAAAAAAGCGATTTACAAGTGCAGGGAAACATTACATGGGGATGAAGATAGTCTCATAATACAGCTCTGTCATTCCAGCAATTAGTTATTGGGGTGCAAGTGCCATGTTGAAAAGCCTTTAGTGGCTTTTAGCTGGGATAAAAAGATAAATATATACTCAGGTCACTTTTGCTGTTAACTGCGATGATATCATTTAGTGGCCTATTTCAATACAATACGAGAAATATTTGTGCAGGTCACTTTTGTTTTTATTTGCGCTAAAAGCGTTTATTGCCATATTTCTAGAGAAAAAAAGAAAAATAGACTAAGTTCATATTTGGTGTTATTTGCGCCAAAACCGCTTATTGCCATATTTCACTACAATACGAGAAAAATAGGTGTTATTTGCGCTTAAAGTGTTTATTGTCATATTTCTAGAGAAAAATATTCAGTTCACCTTTTCTGTTATTTACTTAGCTAAGCATCTCTGGGAACTCCTTCAAGACTGTTGGAAGACCATTTCAGGTGACTACCTCTTGAAGCTCATCAAGAGAATGCCAAGAGTGTGCAAAGCAGTAATCAAAGCAAAAGGTGGCTACTTTGAAGAATCTAGAATATGACATATTTTCAGTTGTTTCACACTTTTTTGTTATGTATATAATTCCACACATGTGTTAATTCATAGTTTTGATGCCTTCAGTGTGAATCTACAATTTTCATAGTCATGAAAATAAAGAAAACTCTTTGAATGAGAAGGTGTGTCCAAACTTTTGGTCTGTACTGTACGTAGTTCACTTTTGCTGCTATTTACACTGAAATAGTTTTATTGCCAATTTCAAATCCTTTAGTTGCCTATCTCAGTAAAAAAAAGAAAAATATATTTGCCACTTTTAGGGGTGTTTTAATTTGCTTTTAATTTATTTAGTTCAGCTAAAAGTATGGCAGACAGAGAAGTGCCGGGCCCTGCACAGGAGAGTGTCAGAGGTGTAAATGATTCTAGCGCAGGCACAGGTTGCAGCGTGCACCGTGCCACTCTGTGGTATCATGCTGCTGCTGTTGGTGCCATGTCCACAATATGTCACATGCCACTCTGTGGCCTCCTGATGCTGCCATCTCCACACAAGGGCAGACATGTGCAGCTGGTTCGGCTGCACAGGGGTCCAGTGTGGGAGGAGGGCCCTTTCTGACCGGCAGCAGGGCAGCAGAAGTGATGATGAGCGCTTCCATTGTCCATCTCTATATTCATTTGCATTGCCGTCCTCAGGACAGCGATACAGATGAATGGTGCGGCGGGCAGGGGAGAGGAGTCTCCCTTGCCCGTTCCTCTGATAGGCTACAGGCCTAGTGCCTGTAGCCTATCAGAGGATGGTGCAGACTGGGTGCGATGACGTCATCACGCTGCCTGAGCCGTGCAGCGCGGGACACAGGCCGGAAGAGGCCTCCATCACATAACTGAAAGCAGCATGGAGGTAAGTATGTAAGTTTGTTGCTTTCATTATTTGTTGTATAGTATAGCAAGAAGGGGGTGGGGGCCAGATATACTGGCACATTGTGGGGGGCCCTATGAAGAAGGGAGGAAGAGCACTAAGAGGGCATCTACTGGGGGTCCCATATACTGGCACATATTATGGAGGGGCACCATGGGGGCATCTACTGGGGGCCCTATATACTGGCCCACATTATGGGGGGAACTATGGAGAAGTGGGGGGAGCACTATGGGGGCATCTACTGGGGGCCCTATATATTGGTACGCATTATGGGGGGCACTTGGGAGAAGTGGGGGGGCACTATGGTGGCATCTACTGGGGGTCCTATATACTGACATGCATTATAGGGAAGCACTATGGAGAAGTGGGGGAGAGAAGTGCACTATGAGGGCATTATATAGGGGCATATAATACTGGCACCCATTTTGGTGCCACTATGGAGAAGGGAGGAGAACAGTATTATGGGAGCATCTATGTGGGGCAGTCTATAGGGGCATTTTATGCTTGCATATTATGGAAGGCACAATGGGGACAGGGAAGGAGCACTATGGGGGCATCTTCTGGGGGGCACTATATAGGAGTATTTTATACTGGCACAAATTATAAGGGCACTATGGGCACATAATCTCAACTTTTGGCACTAAGTGTTTTTTGTAGTGGCACACAGTACGGTCATTGGAACACATGAGGGCACTCTGGGGACATTGGCTCTACTGGGGGCACTAAGAGGAGGTATTTTCTTTTACTGCCACACAACGGGGAATTTTTTGCACTGGCGCACATTATAAGGGGAGCGTTTTTCTACTGTCACACATTATAAAGAGATCTATTAGTATCGGGGCATTATTGTCACACACACAGGAGGTGGGGTAGTGACCACTGAACTCTACCCTCACTGCTGTCCCTGCCTACTTGCCTCGCAAGTCCTAGCGACAAGGGACAACTGGTCGACAAACCCTTAGCTAGGATAGTGCAGGGAAGACAAACAACACATAAACAAAAAGGTCAAACAAGCCGTGTCAAAACCAAGAGAGCAGAAAATGAAAACCGGAGGAGCAAGCAGAGAATCGTCAGGACAAGCTGAAGTCAAAACAGGAGAGCAAACCAGAGAATGAGAAGGATGGGAAATCGGAAGCCAATCAGGAACAAACAAACCAGGTGAGTATTATGCAGGAAAGACCTCAATCTGAGGCCAGCAGATTGCCTGTTTACATAGAGCGCTGGTGGAGTCATGTGACGTGACCAGCGTCACATGACTCCTGAGTTCTGATGCAGCTGAGCGCCGAGTGATCAGCTCGGCACTCAGCCCTATTGCAGTTTTCATGGGAAACAGGCGACGCCGCATCCGCGTTGTGACAGTACCCCCCCTTCACGCGGGGCCACCGGACCCAAGGCCCCAGGCGACAGCTTCTCAGGATGTTCCAAATGAAATTTTTTGACAAGCCTAGTGGCGTGAACATCCTTAGCTGGTACCCAGGTCCTTTCCTCCGGTCCATAGCCTTTCCAGTGCACCAGATACTGTAAAGAGTTGAGGATTCTCATAACATCCCAAATTTTTTAAACCTCTAATTCCTCAGACTTATTAACCAGTACTGGCAGCGGAGTGGGCTGTGAAGGAACAACAGGAGTAACACGTCTTTTTAGCAGAGATTTATGGAAGACATCATGGATGCGGAACGAATCAGGTAACCATAATTTAAACGACACTGGATTGATTTCCTCCGTAATCTCGTATGGACCTATAAAACGAGGTGCAAACTTTTGGGAGGCCACCTTGAGAGCCACATTCTTAGAGGACAGCCACACCGGATCCCCAACCTGAAAATCCATCCCCCTAGAACGTCTCTTATTAGCTTTGATATTTTGATTATTTTGAGCCTTCTCTAGGTTCGACTGAACCCGGGCCCAAACTGTGCACAGTTCAGATGAGACCTTATCCGCCTCAGGGTTAGATGAAGAGACAGATGACCTAGAATGAAAACAAGGATGGAAACTGTAGTTACTAAAGAATGGGGAGACACCAGCGGAGGAATTACCATGGTTGTTAATCGCAAATTCTGCCAAAGGAAGGTATTTAACCCACAACTGTTGATCACCAGAGACATATGACTTGAGAAATTGTTCCACAGACTGATTAAAGGGATTCTGTCACCAGGTTTCACCCCCTCCAGATAAAAATATGGTTATGTTCAGGGAGCTTTAACCATTCCTAATGTGGTCTTATAAATGTAATCTGTAGGCTCATTTTGCTAGAAATACGCTATTACTAACCTGTCAGTCATAAAAATAAAGTGCCCAAGAGGATGTCAATAGCTCCAAGCTGCAGCCCTCACCTGCTGCCGTTCGTGCCCAGCTCCGCCTCATAATCTTCTGTGACGCCTCCAGCTCTTCCTCTGTAACATGCTGTGAAGGCCCCCCTCCTCCCTCCTCCCTCCCCCCTCCTCCCTCCTCCCTCTGTAACATCGCTTTGAAAGACTCCTGCTCTCCCTCCCCCCTCCTCCCTCCTCCCTCTGTAACATCGCTTTGAAGGACTCCTGCTCTCCCTCCCCCCTCCTCCCTCTGTAACATCGCAATGTTAGAGCAGCAGCAGGAGGAGGGGGGAGGGAGGGAGAGCAGGAGGCTTTCAAAGCGATATTACAGAGGGAGGAGGGAGGAGGGGGGGGGGGAGGAGGGAGGAGGGGGGCCTTCACAGCATGTTACAGAGGAAGAGCTGGAGGCATCACAGAAGATTATGAGGCGGAGCTGGGCACGAACGGCAGCAGGTGAGGGCTGCAGCTTGGAGCTATTGACATCCTCTTGGGCACTTTATTTTTATGACTGACAGGTTAGTAATAGCGTATTTTTTTAGCAAAATGAGCCTACAGATTACATTTATAAGACCACATTAAGAATGGTTAAAGCTCCCTGAACATAACCATATTTTTATCTGGAGGGGGTGAAACCTGGTGACAGAATCCCTTTAAGTCACTCCGTCTACCCATTACTCTCAGGATGATAGGCAGACGAGAAAGACAATGAGATTTGGCAGAAGGCTCTTCAAAATCTCGACACAAACTGGACACCCCTATCAGACACAATGTTCTTGGGTACACCGTGCAAACATACAATTTGTTCCACAAATACAGAGGCCAGAGTCTTAGCATTCGGAAGTTTAGCAAGGGGGACAAAATGCACTGTACCATCTTTCTGAATCTGTTGACCACTACCCAAACCACAGTTTTAATCTCAGCAGGTGACAGATCCGTGATGAAGTCCATAGAAATATGGGACCAGGGTCTACTGGGAATGGGTAGGGGTCGCAGTTCGCCAGCAGGACGAGACCTAGGGGTTTTGGACCTGGCACACACCTCGCAGGCCGACACATAGGACTTGATATCCTTGAACAGGGTGGGCCACCAATAATACCTGGATACCAGCTCTTTAGTACTCTTGATACCAGGATGTCCACACAAAACAGAGTCATGACACTCACCCAACAGCCGGAGACGGAACTGTTCAGGTACAAGCAACTTATCTGTTGGTGTGAGTGCCGGAACCAGATGTTGGTCTGCCTTAATAAGAGCCGTAAGATCTTGGGACACGGCTGCTAAAAAGACACTAGCTGGCAATATGGTTTCAGGCAGTGCGTTCGTGGGTTGGAAAGTACCGAAACTCCAGGATAGAGAATCTGCCTTCACGTTCTTGCTTCCTGGCCTGAAAGTGATGGCGAAATTAAAGCGTGTGAAAAAAAAATCTGGCTTGACGGGGATTCTTAGCAGACTCAAGAAACATCCGATTTTTGTGATCAGTAACAACGGTAACACAATGTTTAGCCCCCTCAAGAAAATGTCTCCACTCCTCAAATGCCCATTTAATGACCAGCAAGTCACGATTCCCCACATCATAATTTCTGTTGGTTGGAGAAAATTTTTGGGAAAAGAAGGCACAAGGCCTTAGTTAGACTAGCGGGACCTTGAGAGAGGACCCCCCCCCCCCCCCCCCTCCATCCTTAGAGGCATCTACCTCCACAATGAAAGGATCTCTCTTGATCCGGCTGAATCAAAACTGGGGGTAGCTGAAAGCCTTCTTAAGTGTCTCAAATGCTTCAGTAGCATCAACAGACCAGTTCTCCAGGTCCGCCCCTTTTTTGGTGAGGTCAGTCAAGGGCCTAGCAATTACTGAAAAATTCTTTATAAATCTACGGTAATAATTAGCATTGAATTAGAATTGATTCTTCCTCAAAACCTCAGTTTCACATGAGGCACATGACTCTCAAAATCAGGGGAAAAAAATCAAAACATCATCAAGGTAAAAAATTACAAATTTACCCAAGAATTCCTTAAAAATATCATTCATAAAGTTTTGAAACACAGCTGGCGCATTGCTGAGTCCAAAAGGCATATCAAGATATGGGCTGAGTTCCGAGCTGATCACTCGGTGCTAGGCTGCATCAGAACTCAGGAGTCATGTGACGCTGGTCAAGTCACATGACTCCACCAGCGCGCTATTTAAACAGACAATCTGCTGGCCACAGATTGCCTGTTATTGAGGTCCTTCCTGCATGATACTCACCTGGTTTGTTTGTTCCTGCTTGGCTTCCAATTTCTCGTCCGTCTCATCCTCTGGTCTTGGCGTTCTCTCCTGGTTTGACTTCGGTTTGTCCTGATGATTCTCTGCTTGCTCCTCCGGTTTCATTTTCTGCTCTCTTGGTTTTGACGCGGCTTGCTTGACCTTTCAATTTATGTGTTGTTTCTCTTCCCTGCACTATCCTAGCTAAGGGTTTGTCGACCAGTTGTCCCTTGTTGCTAGGACTTACGAGGCAAGTTGGC